>NC_044350.1:13825026-14125026 GCF_007364275.1 Archocentrus centrarchus
TTGGGGCTCAGGCTCAAACAAATGCAGTCTTGGCCTCTTTGCCACACGTGGCTTTTCTCGGCGGGAGGCCTCACAAGTGCATCGACGCTTCTTCGCATTTAAAGGACAGACACATCAACGGAAGCACAAAGCCTTTTCTTCACTTTAGATCACAATACTCCGACATCTCATCGCTGCACTGCTATTTCCTTTACTGCACACGTCCTGCACATTTCCCTCATTCATTCGCAAAGCATAAACATGACCAGCGTTTCTTAGATTCGTTTCATATTCTATTTTTTTGCGGTGCAAAAGTTCGGACAATTTATAAGAAAGAAAGAAAAATGCACATTTCAAATGCCATCAAGCGCTACATCATCGAATATCAAAAGTGTGCCGCAGGACTGACACGCTTTTCGTTGACGCCACTGACATACCGAAAACATCGATGCTGCCGTCACCTACTTTGTGGAGCTAAACACAGCTCTGACGTCAAAGAAAGACAGCAACGTTTCCACTCATAAAAGGGCTTCTTTCGAGGGGCTCCTTCGCTTACGGCCACACCACCCTGAACACGCCCGATCTCGTCTGATCTCGGAAGCTAAGCAGGGTCGGGCCTGGTCAGTACTTGGATGGGAGACCGCCTGGGAATACCAGGTGCTGTAAGCTTTTCTTGCCTCCGGTGGGGTGGGCTGCTGCTCCACCCACAAATGCATGTCCCTTGCAGTTGTGGCGCCGCTTAAGGGGAAAACAAACAGGCTTTCCAGCTCTCCAACATTTACTGCCACAAAGCATTGTTGCAACCAAGAAATGAAGGACCCAAGGCATATTTCCAAAGTTCAGATGGCCCACGTCATCTGGGTGTCTCTCACCGCAATCTGAAGTTCACAGACTGTTCACGGCGCGTGTCCAATCCAGAACGCAGCGGCAGCTACTTGGCCGCACTTGCACTCTGATTTCTTGTGCCACCGTATTATTCAGTAGAGCAGCAAATAGGAACAAGGTCCAGCGAGAACAGAGACGGAGCGGCGGCACCGCCCCGTGCCAGAGGCAACAAAAGCTTACAGCACCTAGTATTCCCAGGCGGTCTCCCATCCAAGTACTGACCTGGCCCGACCCTGCTTAGCTTCCGAGATCAGACGAGATCGGGCGCGTTCAGGGTGGTATGGCCGTAAGCAAACACCGCGCTCACAAACAAGCTCTTTATAGGGCACAGAGTGCTAAACCGCCTCGACGCGCTGACACTTTGCACCTCACAATTCATATTTAGCGCATCCTACACACTTGGGATTGGGGCTCAGGCTCAAACAAATGCAGTCTTGGCCTCTTTGCCCCACGTGGCTTTTCTCGGCGGGAGGCCTCACAAGTGCATCGACGCTTCCTCGCATTTAAAGGACAGACACATCAACGGAAGCACAAAGCCTTTTCTTCACTTTAGATCACAATACTCCGACATCTCATCGCTGCACTGCTATTTCCTTTACTGCACACGTCCTGCACATTTCCCTCATTCATTCGCAAAGCATAAACATGACCAGCGTTTCTTAGATTCGTTTCATATTCTATTTTGTTGCGGTGCAAAAGTTCGGACAATTTATAAGAAAGAAAGAAAAATGCACATTTCAAATGCCATCAAGCGCTACATCATCGAATATCAAAAGTGTGCCGCAGGACTGACACGCTTTTCGTTGATGCCACTGACATACCGAAAACATCGATGCTGCCGTCACCTACTTTGTGGAGCTAAACGCAGCTCTGACGTCAAAGAAAGACAGCAACGTTTCCACTCATAAAAGGGCTTCTTTCGAGGGGCTCCTTCGCTTACGGCCACACCACCCTGAACACGCCCGATCTCGTCTGATCTCGGAAGCTAAGCAGGGTCGGGCCTGGTCAGTACTTGGATGGGAGACCGCCTGGGAATACCAGGTGCTGTAAGCTTTTCTTGCCTCCGGTGGGGTGGGCTGCTGCTCCACCCACAAATGCATGTCCCTTGCAGTTGTGGCGCCGCTTAAGGGGAAAACAAACAGGCTTTCCAGCTCTCCAACATTTACTGCCACAAAGCATTGTTGCAACCAAGAAATGAAGGACCCAAGGCATATTTCCAAAGTTCAGATGGCCCACGTCATCTGGGTGTCTCTCACCGCAATCTGAAGTTCACAGACTGTTCACGGCGCGTGTCCAATCCAGAACGCAGCGGCAGCTACTTGGCCGCACTTGCACTCTGATTTCTTGTGCCACCGTATTATTCAGTAGAGCAGCAAATAGGAACAAGGTCCAGCGAGAACAGAGACGGAGCGGCGGCACCGCCCCGTGCCAGAGGCAACAAAAGCTTACAGCACCTGGTATTCCCAGGCGGTCTCCCATCCAAGTACTGACCAGGCCCGACCCTGCTTAGCTTCCGAGATCAGACGAGATCGGGCGCGTTCAGGGTGGTATGGCCGTAAGCAAACACCGCGCTCACAAACAAGCTCTTTATAGGGCACAGAGTGCTAAACCGCCTCGACGCGCTGACACTTTGCACCTCACAATTCATATTTAGCGCATCCTACACACTTGGGATTGGGGCTCAGGCTCAAACAAATGCAGTCTTGGCCTCTTTGCCCCACGTGGCTTTTCTCGGCGGGAGGCCTCACAAGTGCATCGACGCTTCTTCGCATTTAAAGGACAGACACATCAACGGAAGCACAAAGCCTTTTCTTCACTTTAGATCACAATACTCCGACATCTCATCGCTGCACTGCTATTTCCTTTACTGCACACGTCCTGCACATTTCCCTCATTCATTCGCAAAGCATAAACATGACCAGCGTTTCTTAGATTCGTTTCATATTCTATTTTGTTGCGGTGCAAAAGTTCGGACAATTTATAAGAAAGAAAGAAAAATGCACATTTCAAATGCCATCAAGCGCTACATCATCGAATATCAAAAGTGTGCCGCAGGACTGACACGCTTTTCGTTGACGCCACTGACATACCGAAAACATCGATGCTGCCGTCACCTACTTTGTGGAGCTAAACGCAGCTCTGACGTCAAAGAAAGACAGCAACGTTTCCACTCATAAAAGGGCTTCTTTCGAGGGGCTCCTTCGCTTACGGCCACACCACCCTGAACACGCCCGATCTCGTCTGATCTCGGAAGCTAAGCAGGGTCGGGCCTGGTCAGTACTTGGATGGGAGACCGCCTGGGAATACCAGGTGCTGTAAGCTTTTCTTGCCTCCGGTGGGGTGGGCTGCTGCTCCACCCACAAATGCATGTCCCTTGCAGTTGTGGCGCCGCTTAAGGGGAAAACAAACAGGCTTTCCAGCTCTCCAACATTTACTGCCACAAAGCATTGTTGCAACCAAGAAATGAAGGACCCAAGGCATATTTCCAAAGTTCAGTGGCCCACGTCATCTGGGTGTCTCTCACCGCAATCTGAAGTTCACAGACTGTTCACGGCGCGTGTCCAATCCAGAACGCAGCGGCAGCTACTTGGCCGCACTTGCACTCTGATTTCTTGTGCCACCGTATTATTCAGTAGAGCAGCAAATAGGAACAAGGTCCAGCGAGAACAGAGACGGAGCGGCGGCACCGCCCCGTGCCAGAGGCAACAAAAGCTTACAGCACCTGGTATTCCCAGGCGGTCTCCCATCCAAGTACTGACCAGGCCCGACCCTGCTTAGCTTCCGAGATCAGACGAGATCGGGCGCGTTCAGGGTGGTATGGCCGTAAGCAAACACCGCGCTCACAAACAAGCTCTTTATAGGGCACAGAGTGCTAAACCGCCTCGACGCGCTGACACTTTGCACCTCACAATTCATATTTAGCGCATCCTACACACTTGGGATTGGGGCTCAGGCTCAAACAAATGCAGTCTTGGCCTCTTTGCCACACGTGGCTTTTCTCGGCGGGAGGCCTCACAAGTGCATCGACGCTTCCTCGCATTTAAAGGACAGACACATCAACGGAAGCACAAAGCCTTTTCTTCACTTTAGATCACAATACTCCGACATCTCATCGCTGCACTGCTATTTCCTTTACTGCACACGTCCTGCACATTTCCCTCATTCATTCGCAAAGCATAAACATGACCAGCGTTTCTTAGATTCGTTTCATATTCTATTTTGTTGCGGTGCAAAAGTTCGGACAATTTATAAGAAAGAAAGAAAAATGCACATTTCAAATGCCATCAAGCGCTACATCATCGAATATCAAAAGTGTGCCGCAGGACTGACACGCTTTTCGTTGACGCCACTGACATACCGAAAACATCGATGCTGCCGTCACCTACTTTGTGGAGCTAAACGCAGCTCTGACGTCAAAGAAAGACAGCAACGTTTCCACTCATAAAAGGGCTTCTTTCGAGGGGCTCCTTCGCTTACGGCCACACCACCCTGAACACGCCCGATCTCGTCTGATCTCGGAAGCTAAGCAGGGTCGGGCCTGGTCAGTACTTGGATGGGAGACCGCCTGGGAATACCAGGTGCTGTAAGCTTTTCTTGCCTCCGGTGGGGTGGGCTGCTGCTCCACCCACAAATGCATGTCCCTTGCAGTTGTGGCGCCGCTTAAGGGGAAAACAAACAGGCTTTCCAGCTCTCCAACATTTACTGCCACAAAGCATTGTTGCAACCAAGAAATGAAGGACCCAAGGCATATTTCCAAAGTTCAGAGGCCCACGTCATCTGGGTGTCTCTCACCGCAATCTGAAGTTCACAGACTGTTCACGGCGCGTGTCCAATCCAGAACGCAGCGGCAGCTACTTGGCCGCACTTGCACTCTGATTTCTTGTGCCACCGTATTATTCAGTAGAGCAGCAAATAGGAACAAGGTCCAGCGAGAACAGAGACGGAGCGGCGGCACCGCCCCGTGCCAGAGGCAACAAAAGCTTACAGCACCTGGTATTCCCAGGCGGTCTCCCATCCAAGTACTGACCAGGCCCGACCCTGCTTAGCTTCCGAGATCAGACGAGATCGGGCGCGTTCAGGGTGGTATGGCCGTAAGCAAACACCGCGCTCACAAACAAGCTCTTTATAGGGCACAGAGTGCTAAACCGCCTCGACGCGCTGACACTTTGCACCTCACAATTCATATTTAGCGCATCCTACACACTTGGGATTGGGGCTCAGGCTCAAACAAATGCAGTCTTGGCCTCTTTGCCCCACGTGGCTTTTCTCGGCGGGAGGCCTCACAAGTGCATCGACGCTTCCTCGCATTTAAAGGACAGACACATCAACGGAAGCACAAAGCCTTTTCTTCACTTTAGATCACAATACTCCGACATCTCATCGCTGCACTGCTATTTCCTTTACTGCACACGTCCTGCACATTTCCCTCATTCATTCGCAAAGCATAAACATGACCAGCGTTTCTTAGATTCGTTTCATATTCTATTTTGTTGCGGTGCAAAAGTTCGGACAATTTATAAGAAAGAAAGAAAAATGCACATTTCAAATGCCATCAAGCGCTACATCATCGAATATCAAAAGTGTGCCGCAGGACTGACACGCTTTTCGTTGACGCCACTGACATACCGAAAACATCGATGCTGCCGTCACCTACTTTGTGGAGCTAAACACAGCTCTGACGTCAAAGAAAGACAGCAACGTTTCCACTCATAAAAGGGCTTCTTTCGAGGGGCTCCTTCGCTTACGGCCACACCACCCTGAACACGCCCGATCTCGTCTGATCTCGGAAGCTAAGCAGGGTCGGGCCTGGTCAGTACTTGGATGGGAGACCGCCTGGGAATACCAGGTGCTGTAAGCTTTTCTTGCCTCCGGTGGGGTGGGCTGCTGCTCCACCCACAAATGCATGTCCCTTGCAGTTGTGGCGCCGCTTAAGGGGAAAACAAACAGGCTTTCCAGCTCTCCAACATTTACTGCCACAAAGCATTGTTGCAACCAAGAAATGAAGGACCCAAGGCATATTTCCAAAGTTCAGAGGCCCACGTCATCTGGGTGTCTCTCACCGCAATCTGAAGTTCACAGACTGTTCACGGCGCGTGTCCAATCCAGAACGCAGCGGCAGCTACTTGGCCGCACTTGCACTCTGATTTCTTGTGCCACCGTATTATTCAGTAGAGCAGCAAATAGGAACAAGGTCCAGCGAGAACAGAGACGGAGCGGCGGCACCGCCCCGTGCCAGAGGCAACAAAAGCTTACAGCACCTGGTATTCCCAGGCGGTCTCCCATCCAAGTACTGACCAGGCCCGACCCTGCTTAGCTTCCGAGATCAGACGAGATCGGGCGCGTTCAGGGTGGTATGGCCGTAAGCAAACACCGCGCTCACAAACAAGCTCTTTATAGGGCACAGAGTGCTAAACCGCCTCGACGCGCTGACACTTTGCACCTCACAATTCATATTTAGCGCATCCTACACACTTGGGATTGGGGCTCAGGCTCAAACAAATGCAGTCTTGGCCTCTTTGCCACACGTGGCTTTTCTCGGCGGGAGGCCTCACAAGTGCATCGACGCTTCCTCGCATTTAAAGGACAGACACATCAACGGAAGCACAAAGCCTTTTCTTCACTTTAGATCACAATACTCCGACATCTCATCGCTGCACTGCTATTTCCTTTACTGCACACGTCCTGCACATTTCCCTCATTCATTCGCAAAGCATAAACATGACCAGCGTTTCTTAGATTCGTTTCATATTCTATTTTGTTGCGGTGCAAAAGTTCGGACAATTTATAAGAAAGAAAGAAAAATGCACATTTCAAATGCCATCAAGCGCTACATCATCGAATATCAAAAGTGTGCCTCAGGACTGACACGCTTTTCGTTGACGCCACTGACATACCGAAAACATCGATGCTGCCGTCACCTACTTTGTGGAGCTAAACGCAGCTCTGACGTCAAAGAAAGACAGCAACGTTTCCACTCATAAAAGGGCTTCTTTCGAGGGGCTCCTTCGCTTACGGCCACACCACCCTGAACACGCCCGATCTCGTCTGATCTCGGAAGCTAAGCAGGGTCGGGCCTGGTCAGTACTTGGATGGGAGACCGCCTGGGAATACCAGGTGCTGTAAGCTTTTCTTGCCTCCGGTGGGGTGGGCTGCTGCTCCACCCACAAATGCATGTCCCTTGCAGTTGTGGCGCCGCTTAAGGGGAAAACAAACAGGCTTTCCAGCTCTCCAACATTTACTGCCACAAAGCATTGTTGCAACCAAGAAATGAAGGACCCAATGCATATTTCCAAAGTTCAGTGGCCCACGTCATCTGGGTGTCTCTCACCGCAATCTGAAGTTCACAGACTGTTCACGGCGCGTGTCCAATCCAGAACGCAGCGGCAGCTACTTGGCCGCACTTGCACTCTGATTTCTTGTGCCACCGTATTATTCAGTAGAGCAGCAAATAGGAACAAGGTCCAGCGAGAACAGAGACGGAGCGGCGGCACCGCCCCGTGCCAGAGGCAACAAAAGCTTACAGCACCTGGTATTCCCAGGCGGTCTCCCATCCAAGTACTGACCAGGCCCGACCCTGCTTAGCTTCCGAGATCAGACGAGATCGGGCGCTTTCAGGGTGGTATGGCCGTAAGCAAACACCGCGCTCACAAACAAGCTCTTTATAGGGCACAGAGTGCTAAACCGCCTCGACGCGCTGACACTTTGCACCTCACAATTCATATTTAGCGCATCCTACACACTTGGGATTGGGGCTCAGGCTCAAACAAATGCAGTCTTGGCCTCTTTGCCACACGTGGCTTTTCTCGGCGGGAGGCCTCACAAGTGCATCGACGCTTCCTCGCATTTAAAGGACAGACACATCAACGGAAGCACAAAGCCTTTTCTTCACTTTAGATCACAATACTCCGACATCTCATCGCTGCACTGCTATTTCCTTTACTGCACACGTCCTGCACATTTCCCTCATTCATTCGCAAAGCATAAACATGACCAGCGTTTTTTTAGATTCGTTTCATATTCTATTTTGTTGCGGTGCAAAAGTTCGGACAATTTATAAGAAAGAAAGAAAAATGCACATTTCAAATGCCATCAAGCGCTACATCATCGAATATCAAAAGTGTGCCGCAGGACTGACACGCTTTTCGTTGACGCCACTGACATACCGAAAACATCGATGCTGCCGTCACCTACTTTGTGGAGCTAAACGCAGCTCTGACGTCAAAGAAAGACAGCAACGTTTCACTCATAAAAGGGCTTCTTTCGAGGGGCTCCTTCGCTTACGGCCACACCACCCTGAACACGCCCGATCTCGTCTGATCTCGGAAGCTAAGCAGGGTCGGGCCTGGTCAGTACTTGGATGGGAGACCGCCTGGGAATACCAGGTGCTGTAAGCTTTTCTTGCCTCCGGTGGGGTGGGCTGCTGCTCCACCCACAAATGCATGTCCCTTGCAGTTGTGGCGCCGCTTAAGGGGAAAACAAACAGGCTTTCCAGCTCTCCAACATTTACTGCCACAAAGCATTGTTGCAACCAAGAAATGAAGGACCCAAGGCATATTTCCAAAGTTCAGAGGCCCACGTCATCTGGGTGTCTCTCACCGCAATCTGAAGTTCACAGACTGTTCACGGCGCGTGTCCAATCCAGAACGCAGCGGCAGCTACTTGGCCGCACTTGCACTCTGATTTCTTGTGCCACCGTATTATTCAGTAGAGCAGCAAATAGGAACAAGGTCCAGCGAGAACAGAGACGGAGCGGCGGCACCGCCCCGTGCCAGAGGCAACAAAAGCTTACAGCACCTGGTATTCCCAGGCGGTCTCCCATCCAAGTACTGACCAGGCCCGACCCTGCTTAGCTTCCGAGATCAGACGAGATCGGGCGCGTTCAGGGTGGTATGGCCGTAAGCAAACACCGCGCTCACAAACAAGCTCTTTATAGGGCACAGAGTGCTAAACCGCCTCGACGCGCTGACACTTTGCACCTCACAATTCATATTTAGCGCATCCTACACACTTGGGATTGGGGCTCAGGCTCAAACAAATGCAGTCTTGGCCTCTTTGCCCCACGTGGCTTTTCTCGGCGGGAGGCCTCACAAGTGCATCGACGCTTCTTCGCATTTAAAGGACAGACACATCAACGGAAGCACAAAGCCTTTTCTTCACTTTAGATCACAATACTCCGACATCTCATCGCTGCACTGCTATTTCCTTTACTGCACACGTCCTGCACATTTCCCTCATTCATTCGCAAAGCATAAACATGACCAGCGTTTCTTAGATTCGTTTCATATTCTATTTTGTTGCGGTGCAAAAGTTCGGACAATTTATAAGAAAGAAAGAAAAATGCACATTTCAAATGCCATCAAGCGCTACATCATCGAATATCAAAAGTGTGCCGCAGGACTGACACGCTTTTCGTTGACGCCACTGACATACCGAAAACATCGATGCTGCCGTCACCTACTTTGTGGAGCTAAACGCAGCTCTGACGTCAAAGAAAGACAGCAACGTTTCCACTCATAAAAGGGCTTCTTTCGAGGGGCTCCTTCGCTTACGGCCACACCACCCTGAACACGCCCGATCTCGTCTGATCTCGGAAGCTAAGCAGGGTCGGGCCTGGTCAGTACTTGGATGGGAGACCGCCTGGGAATACCAGGTGCTGTAAGCTTTTCTTGCCTCCGGTGGGGTGGGCTGCTGCTCCACCCACAAATGCATGTCCCTTGCAGTTGTGGCGCCGCTTAAGGGGAAAACAAACAGGCTTTCCAGCTCTCCAACATTTACTGCCACAAAGCATTGTTGCAACCAAGAAATGAAGGACCCAAGGCATATTTCCAAAGTTCAGTGGCCCACGTCATCTGGGTGTCTCTCACCGCAATCTGAAGTTCACAGACTGTTCACGGCGCGTGTCCAATCCAGAACGCAGCGGCAGCTACTTGGCCGCCCTTGCACTCTGATTTCTTGTGCCACCGTATTATTCAGTAGAGCAGCAAATAGGAACAAGGTCCAGCGAGAACAGAGACGGAGCGGCGGCACCGCCCCGTGCCAGAGGCAACAAAAGCTTACAGCACCTGGTATTCCCAGGCGGTCTCCCATCCAAGTACTGACCAGGCCCGACCCTGCTTAGCTTCCGAGATCAGACGAGATCGGGCGCGTTCAGGGTGGTATGGCCGTAAGCAAACACCGCGCTCACAAACAAGCTCTTTATAGGGCACAGAGTGCTAAACCGCCTCGACGCGCTGACACTTTGCACCTCACAATTCATATTTAGCGCATCCTACACACTTGGGATTGGGGCTCAGGCTCAAACAAATGCAGTCTTGGCCTCTTTGCCACACGTGGCTTTTCTCGGCGGGAGGCCTCACAAGTGCATCGACGCTTCTTCGCATTTAAAGGACAGACACATCAACGGAAGCACAAAGCCTTTTCTTCACTTTAGATCACAATACTCCGACATCTCATCGCTGCACTGCTATTTCCTTTACTGCACACGTCCTGCACATTTCCCTCATTCATTCGCAAAGCATAAACATGACCAGCGTTTCTTAGATTCGTTTCATATTCTATTTTGTTGCGGTGCAAAAGTTCGGACAATTTATAAGAAAGAAAGAAAAATGCACATTTCAAATGCCATCAAGCGCTACATCATCGAATATCAAAAGTGTGCCGCAGGACTGACACGCTTTTCGTTGACGCCACTGACATACCGAAAACATCGATGCTGCCGTCACCTACTTTGTGGAGCTAAACGCAGCTCTGACGTCAAAGAAAGACAGCAACGTTTCACTCATAAAAGGGCTTCTTTCGAGGGGCTCCTTCGCTTACGGCCACACCACCCTGAACACGCCCGATCTCGTTGGATCTCGTCCTCACTCAGGACGTCATGCTCTGTAAACTGGCTTTTCTTCCATTATTATTTAATTAGGCAGTGGAAGTGCACTAAAGGGGGAGTTTTTTATGGATGGTGGTTAGGGCGGACAGCCACCTATTAAAACAATCATTAAGATAGGGGTGTCTAAACTACGGCCCGCGGTCGAAACATGGCCCGAGCTTGTATTCTATATGGCCCATGCATCTCGTCCATATATGTGTTATTTTGGGCCTGACGGCCCAAGAATTTAATACAACTCAGCATCCAATTCCTCTTTTTAACTCACAGTGGCTGTGCTGTGTAACAGATGTCTCCCAACTGCTTCAAAATGTCAAAAAGAAGAAGATTGATTGATTAACCAATCAGAGCCCATGCTGTGTGATGCTGTGCATAGACATATACATATATATGCTGTACATATTGTGTACATACAGCGCTGCCTTCCTACATACAGACTTTGGCACCAGGGGACATCCCGCACCCCTCACTGCAAACAAAGCTACAACTTTTGCAGAGACACTTGTCACAAATGGAGCCCTGCACTACATGCTTCCCAGCTCTGCATCAGGTCATGGTTGGCAGTACGGATGTGCAAATGAAGCGGTATACAGCAGTTAGCGCTGGTGAGTTCAATGACAGCTTTTGGGATTTTGTCGCTATTGAAAATGACATGTTGTTTGACCCTGATGACGCTCCAACTCACCTGCTGCTGGAGATGACTGAGCTTCAGTGTGACAGCGACACCAGCATATCTCTTGCCTTTTTTTCAGTGCCGTGCCAAAAAGTGATTTTTGGTATTTGCTAAAAAAAAAAAAAAAAAAAAGATTTGCTGTATTTAAACAGGTGTAAATAACCTTTTGGCCTATAATCAGTCAAACATGTCTCTCATGAATGATATCAATTCATTCTGAATGAGAAAGAACGCTCTTGTCACAGGTAGAAGCTGCAGGCACATTTTGGCAAAGTGGCTTTTATATATTCTTTATTTATCAGAGTAAAACTAATTTTTTCAGAGAGATCTGGCCAAGGGGGCAGCAACAAATATAACATCACAGCTCTATAAAGATAGTTGATGTGGTCAAAAAGGACTGGGTTGATTAGAATGTAGATACAGTAAGACAGTCACAAAGATACTTGCAAAACAGGTCATAGCTTTATTTTATTTATAAGCCCTTCATAAATCCTGTTGACTACAGTCTACTTACCAACATAAGCAGAGACAACAAAAACTAATAAAAACATCTGAAATCACTTTTTGGCACAACTCCAGCAGCTGGATGAGATCAAGTTTCCGGAGATGAACAAAGAAAATGTTCGGCTTGTTTGGCTCCACATGTTTGTGTGAGCAGAAACATGTTCTGAACTGAAACAAGAACTGCTGAGATCCAGACTGAGTGACTCCGCCTCCCACTCTTTTGGAGCCACACCTGCCCTGTGTACCTGTGTGCCCTTCACATCAGTGTCAGCTCACCTGTTGCTCTGTTATCAGAATTACACAGCAGCATTTTACAGTTACTATATAAATTTCAGTTGGAAATTCAGAGCTTTGTGCTCTACATTTGGTTGCTTCATGTTTGTTTGCTGCATGGAAATGAAAGTATTAGATAACAATATTTATATGCATCTTTTATTGTTTGAAATAATGCCATAAGGGACTGTTGGCCCTCGGGCACTTTCACATTGTCAAATCTGGACCTCCCTGAAAACAGTTTAAAAACCCTTGATTTAAGAGAATCATTTAAGGAAACATCTTTAACATGTCAAAACTGGATGGGAAAAATTAAATTAAATTAAAAGAAAAAATCAAATACTAATGCGTCACACAATTTATGCAAACTCCCGATTCGTGTGCTCTATTGGATAGGATGACTGAAGTCTGATGGAACGAGACAGACTGGCACTTCAAGTAATTATTCATTTAAATAACTCCATCTTCAGTGTTGCTTTTTTGAATATTTGTTGCCTATTTATTTCATTTTGCTTGATGATTTTGTGATTTCTGTTGACTGTACAACAATCTTCCCCCTTTGGGATAATAAAGTTGATAAAGATATCCTTGATCTTTTTATTGCCTACATTAATATTAATTTTAAAGCTTTCTATTATAATCACTATTGTTTTAATAGATTAATCACATTTCTGTAAAAATACTTTTGTACTTTTATTTGAGTCTCATTTTGAACATATCATGGATGGAATCATTGTAGTCTACAGTAAACTATTGTTTTCTTACCATATAGTATTTAGTAACTTTATGATATACACAGCCTGTTATGTTAGTATTAATCTATTTTTTAATGCCATGCCAAAATGTATTTGTATTAATCAATGACTGTATAGATTATAAGTGAGGGCACCTATGAAGAGTGGAAAGATGCTTGGTTCAGGTGCCCTGTGGAGGTATAGAGAAAGGGCAGTTAACACAGTTTTGGAGACTGAGAGAATGCCTGAGGAAGTGTGCTGGTACATATTTTCAAGAACAATAGTGATGTGCAGAACTGTAGTAACTACAGAGGAAAGAGTTGTTGAATATGTATGCTAGATGTATGCTATGATGTATTGTATGGAGACAGTGGCACTGAGAAAAAGCCAGGAGGCTGAGCTAGAGGTGGCAAAGCTGAAGATGCTAAGCTTTTTATTGGGAGTGTCCAGGAGACACAGGATGAGATGGTTTGAACATGTGTAGAGAAGGGATGTTGGATATACTGGACAAAGGATGCTGAATATGGAGCTGTCAGGATAGAGGAAACCTCAGAGAAGATTCATGATGTAGTGAAGGAGGACATGCAGAGGGTTGGTGTGACAGAGGAGGATGCTGAGGCAGATGATCCGCTGTGGTGACCCCTAAGGGGAGCAGCTGAAAGAAGAAGCAATAGAAGATTTTAACTAAACCCTCCCGGTCAGTAGGTGGCGAAATACCAGCCACACGCTGAAAGAACCGGAAATGACATCGTCAAACGTGTGCCGTCTCCCACGTGTGAGAGCGTTTCAGTCACATTTGGTAGGTCCACGGCTCCACCATGAAACGACCCAGTAAGTAGATAACGTGGTTACAGTAATACTTTATTATAATTCAAATAAACCACTATGTAGGGCTTTACTGGTCTGTTAACCCCACCTCTCCGGTTAACAGGCTGGTGGCAGTCATAGCTGGAGGTCCCTCTGGCCAGCCTGCTTTATCTTCGCTTTTAGCTAACAGCCATTAACTGTTTTATTATTATTATTATCTCTCATCTTCAGAGTTAAAGAAAGCAAGCAAGCGGCTCTCATGTGCCAAACGTTATAAGATACAGAAGAAGGTAAGCGCCTTAATTTTGATATTCTAGGAAGACTTTGAATAAAAGTTTTACACAGGAGGCCCTTGTAAACCCGACTCTGCCTTGGGCTGCCCCCTTTATAATCGGATTTTTGTGTCAACATGAAGCCTAATAACATATTGTTCTATATTTAGGTCCGGGAGCATAACAGAAAGCTACGGAAACAGGCAAAGAAGAAAGGAGTGAGCAAACGAGTGAAGAAGGATATCGGTGTGCCCAACAGTGCTCCCTTCAAAGAGGAGGTCCTCAGGGAGGCCGAACAGAGGAGGCTGCAGGTTAGCAGTCAAATGGCTTTTTTAACGCACAATATTACAACATCAGTGCAGGAGCAAGTTAAAGGTTAATGCACAGGTCTTCCAAAAGTCTGTGTGCCTTAATCATCTTAGCTTTTATATGCATTTGGAAAAACACTATGTCGCTTGTGTTGGTGAAGTGTAACTAAAAGTCTGTAAATAAGTATTTATCTCATAGATTGAGGAAGAAAAAGAAAGAAAACGGCAAGCTAAAAAGGAGGAGCGAGCCCAGAAGAGGAAAACGGACAAAGAGGCTGCAAGTAAAGAAGCAGAACCCACGGCTAAGAAAGTTCGCAAGGTAAAAAGTCTGTCGCTGTAATAAGTGTATTCAGCTTTTCCGCTGACTCTTCTCCGCCGACTGCAGTTTGTTTACTCTTGTTTTTATAGGATGGCAGTGGAAATCAATCTGAGAATAAGGCTGCCCCAGACAAGAACTCAAAACATTTCCTTTGTGCCGAATTAAACAAGGTAAAGCTACCCACTCCCAGGTATGTTATTGTCCCAGAGAATGATAGCTTTTAACGCTAACGGAAACTCACCCATTTCAGGTTCTTGATGCATCTGATGTAGTAATAGAAGTCCTTGATGCTCGTGATCCACTGGGGTGCAGGTGTCCACAGCTCGAAGAGGCTGTGCTGCAAAGAGGAGGCGGCAAGAAATTACTTTTGGTTTTAAACAAAATAGGTAAGTAGATTTGGGATGCTGTCTTATTATGCTTCATGTACAGTATATAAACCATGGTTAGCAGGGTTGTGATCTATATGTGTGACTTTGATTTTCTCTGTTGCAGATCTGGTACCAAAGGAGAATGTGGAAAAGTGGGTCCGGTGTTTACAGCAGGAGCTTCCTGTAGTGGCATTTAAAGCATCAAAACAGAAGCAGGATGGAGCAGTGGTAAGTGGTCCATTTTACACATTTGTGATTTAAAAAAAAAAAAAAACGGAATACTTTATCAGCTGTTTTTGTCTATGACCTTTATATGTATTCATGTAGAAGCTACTTTCAGTTGCTCCCTTGTCACCAGGGGTCACCGCACCACATCTGTATGTGGCAGTTTTCACCTGATATTGTTCCTGATGCAGCCCCAAAGGGGATTTGTCTATCTGGCTGGAACTGAACCAGCAACCTTTCGTTTGCCATTAACTGTAATAATTGTAACCTTCTATGCAACAAGTTTTATCTCAGTCAGGTTTATTGGACAAATTTAAATATACGAAAGAGCAGAAAGTGAAGTGTCTCATCCGTCCAGATCACAGCCATGTTTCATTCATTTCATGAGTTGACTGTCTTAGCAGACCAAAATAATGAGTCTGCTTGCAAAACCGTGTTACTCAACTAGCAACTAGTATGATTTGAATGTTTACTAAGAAGTAATTATTGCAAATGACATTAATTTTGTTGTGGAGGACTGAGAAGGTTGAGCAGCTTGTTCTGTGCTGTTGTAACTGGTATAGCCTCCAAGATTAGCAAACAAACCACATAATTAATTCAACCTGTTCTATGCAGAGCTGATATGTGTGTTTGTGTATCATTTTTAAAAACACACACAAATACAATGCAAATACATTTTGACAAGAGAGTGAACCTCTTCTGCTTTAAGTGTTTATGAGAAATTAATTTGTCTGGTTCTGTCTTCATCAGAAAGCCAAAAAGCGCAGATTAGTGGCCTCTAACGAAGTCCTGGACAGATCCCGAGGAGCAGCCTCCTTTGGAAATGCTTGTTTTGCAGAGCTGCTCACAAGTTATGCTGATAAAACGCAGGGTGAAGGTTCACTCAGAGTTGGCGTAGTTGGTAAACACATTTCTTTATGATTTTTATTTATTTACTTTGGTTAATATGTCATCCATGGATGTTGTATTCAGTATCTCTTCAGCCTCTCATTAGTAAATTTAATGTCTTACAAAGCTTTGTGGCATGGATATAGTATTGGGGTATTTGTATTTAATTAATCTTTTTCACACCTCCTTTTACCTTCAGGCTTTCCTAATGTTGGGAAGAGTAGCATCATCAACAGTATAAGGGAAGCCCCGGCTTGCAATGTTGGTATCAAGAGAGGTACCACCAAGTAAGTGGCAATTTTAAAAAATCCAAACTTTACGCAGAGCTCTTCGGGATTTGTTTTCTGCTTCGTTTGCTTTAAAAGTCGTAATTAATGTGAAACTTGGTGGTAAATGCACTTCTTAGACCCACTCATATTTTTTTTTTTTTTTTTTTTTTTTTAATAATTGTTGATTATTTTTTCTTCTCTAATATTCACCAGAATGATGCAAGAGGTGCACGTCGCAAAGAATGTGAAGCTAATAGACAGCCCAGGAGTTCTGGCGTCACCGTCCAACCCACCGGCCTCGATGGCTCTGAGGAGCCTGCAGGTGGAGGAGGGCAGTGAGAGTGTGCTGGAGGCTGTCAGGAATCTGCTTAAGCAGTGTGATAAGACCCAGGTACAAAAGGTTTCTCTCGCAGGAGAGACTTGTTTCACAGTGTTAACCATTGTAGATTCAGTTGCTGCAATAAATGACATTGTTACAATAAATTAAGGTTATTTGTTCTCATTGTTTCAGATCATGCTTCAGTATAACGTCCCAGACTTCAGAAATTCTCTGGAGTTTCTGACCCTTCTTGCCAAAAAGCGTGGTTATCTGCAGAAGGGTGACGTTCCCAACACAGTGCAGGCAGCCGCCACGTTCCTTGGTGATTGGACGGGGTGAGTGTTTTCGCATGCTTTCCTAAAGCCTTTGGAAGGGTGGGCAGCTGCAGTGTGTGACTGGAAATGAAGACAAAATGCAATTCTTGATTTTATTATGAAGACTTCTAATCCAACTCTGATCCAGTTAGTGTGCTGAGCCTTGGCACTTGGCAAATTGTTCAGTGCTTTTAAATGACAAAATCCTGCATCTCTGGCTTGGTGTCTCCTCAGACCCAAACTGAGCTACCACTGTAAGGCACCAGCAAACCGCAGCCTTCCTCCCTACCTGTCTGACGCTGTGGTCACAGAGATGCAGAACGGCTGGAATCTACACAAAATAAAAACAGGAAATGAGGAAACTCTGAAAGGTACTAATGTCATATTTTTAGCTTCACAAGTAAATGAAACCAGACACTATTATAGATTTATTATAAATTTGAAAATTCTCTTTGAGCAGTTCTTGGCAATAGTAGTAGTTTCTGGTTGGAAATAGGACCTGAAATGTGTGCCTCTAAAACCAGGGATAGAGTAGTAGATGGATGCAGTAGGAGCATAAATGAATGAAGGGTGAAAGGGACAAGGAGATAGGTTCTCAGCAGTGTATGTACTATAATTAATAAACTCTCTGGTCACTTCATTAGTTACACCTTGCTAGTACTGGGTTAGACCCCCTTTGCCTTCAGAACTTCATGGCACTGATTTAACAAGGTGCTGGAAACCTTCCTCAGAGATTTTGGTCCATATTAACATGATGCAATTATCCCATTTAGCCACATCCAAAAGGCATGCTATTGCATTGAGATCTTGATTAAGTACAGTGAAATCATTGTCATGTCCAAGAAACCAGTTTGAGATGTTTTTGAGCTTTGTGACATGGTGCGTTATCCTGCTGGAAGCAGCCATCAGAAGATCACATAATGGTCATAAAGGGATGGACATGACCAGTAACAGCAAACAGTCAGTGATGCTCAGTTGGTACTAAGAGGCCCAAAGTGTGAAACAACAAACACGCCACGTTCAGTTACTTACATCATCTTTCTTTGCCATTCTGATGCTCAGTTTGAACTTCATCAGTTTGTCTAGGCCCTGTCTATATGCCTAAGTGCACTGAGCTGCTGCCATGTGGTTGGCTGATTAGATATCTATTAATGAGCAGTTGAATAGGTGTCCCTAATAAAGTGACCAGTGAGTATATGTACGATATTAACCAAAGAAATGAAAATCATCCTTATGAGTGAGTTTGTAGATAACTAAACCACCATACCCACTGTACTGTTTTCTGGTTCTTTGTCAGTCCAGATGACAGAATGCAGCATACATTAAATAATTTCAACAACGTTCATTTCTAGATTTTTTTTTTTTTTTTTTTTTTGCAGGGTTTGTTCTTATGAGGTGTAAAGAGTCATAGTTTGGCCTGTTGAAGCCTGAAGTTTTTTTCAGTTTGATACTTGTGAATGTTCTGCAGTGTATTCATTTTTAACTATTTTATTGAAAACATTTACTTTTGCAGCTGTTAGATTTCCGAACCAGGCCAGCAGTATAGGCTTCACCTCTAAAGGGCCGACTGCAGGTCTCCTGAGTGTCACCGACATCTTTGACGGAAAGCCTGGAGCTGCAGCCACAGAGGGAGGAGGAGAACAGAACGATGAAAACAGTGAGGTAATTACAGATGGGAAAACCGTCAGATAATGCAGCTGCTTAAAATGTTATTAGAGGTCCACTCTTCTGGAAATGAGGACAAAAATGCAAGTCTTGATTTGATCATGAAGACTTCTAATCCAACTCTGATCCTGACTGGAACCCCCCACCCCCCAATAAAACACCTCTGTATATCTTGGAGATTGTTGGAATTTAAATAACTGAAACATCTGTTCTTTTTGCAGCCTGAACAAGCCAATGAGGACTCAAATAAAACAGAGAAAGCAGCAGAACCACAGGGAAAGACACTCAAAAGTAAATGTTTTGAAAAAGATTGCTTTATTTACTTACTAAAATATGCCCATCAAGGCAGCTTGTTACATCTCCACTCTTCTCTTTGCAGAAAAAAAAGGGAGTGTGCGGTTTCAGTCTGTACCCATTGACACCAGCTTCTCAACAGCAAATACAGACGATGCCTATGACTTCAACATAGATTTTAAATGATATAACCTTCGTGTTGAACGAATGCCTGCAGTATCATGGACATTCACACTTTAGCTGAGTTTTCAGCTGGATTGTTCTTCTTGGACTGCCCAGGAAATGGACTTAATTGCATAGTATGCATCTGTACATATCTACTGACTTTTTCCAATCAAACATCTTTGTAATATCCTGTTATTGCAGGAAAATGTGTGTATATAGAAATCTTACTACAAAGGTAATAAACCTGCAAAGAAACAAGTTGTTGCCCAATTCTATTTTTCCCCGTCAATGAATTTCAACATGAACATCCTATTAACTGCAACATCTCTACTCAGTTATTGCACATCCCATTTCAGGAAATGTGATGCAGTACGGACAAAGCCGACCAACGCAAAAAACAGCTGAGCAATGACATAATCGAGAACTAGACTTTATGCTAATATCTCTCATAATTCTATCTAAAATGTAGCTTATTGAACAGTTTCTGATGCATAAAGTGCAAATAACTTAGAAAACAAATGTTACAGAAATATGAACATGCAATGTTGAAAAAGATATTTAGCAGACACTGGAAGATTAAAAAAATAATCACAAGATTTTAATAAACATGTAACCTTTATTTCATATATATATATATATATATATATATATATATATATATATAAAAAAAGACATTTACACAAGTAGGGATGTTTCATCATGTAGAAAAAGATCCCAACAATGAAATGTTAAAATAGGGGGATGTTTGTGCAAAGCTGTTTCTGCAGAGGAGCTGTCTTTAAAGGTCTGCATTATAAAAAAAAAAAATACAGCATTTAAAAATTAAAAGCAGGACAAGTGGTAAATGAAATGTAACTAAATAGTAATGCAGTCAATTAACCTATAATGGCATTCAGATTTATAGAGAACTTAAACTACTGTCTGATAATCTAATGTGCAATTATGTATAATTTAACTTTTCCACAGGAAGTACTAAACTGAGGTATTGACATGAGGAATTTGCATGGCTAATGATGGTAATTTAGAGAGAAGTAGGTATAAACTGTAGAACTCGCTGTCATTACAGCACAGGCAACTAAATTTTTTAATATGCACGTTAAGTAAATAAATCCTTATTTAGCTGCATGTAAACATACCTACTTAAGCCATTTACTTTGATAAGGATGGCTCATGTTGTACCAGAAGGTCTTGGCACACTAGCTTTTTTCAGTTTAACAAAATATTTCTAAAAATGCAATTCAAAGCAACCTCAACAATATGTTCTGAATATAGAAAAAAAAACAGGAGTGGAACAGGAGTGTAATCAGGTCCATATTCAGAGGGTGATGGAACTCAAACACAGGGCATTTGCATAGTTCCTGAGTTATAAAGGAGTTTTCCTGCTGGTACGGGGCTGATCTGAAGGTTCAAGAGGTCCATTTTTAAATCTAGCGCTCCCCTGTGTGTCTTCGCAGGGGATGAAATTTTCCTGTGGGGTCGGGAATGAACCACTTGTCCCACACATCAGTAAAGGAAGATCCTCTCCCCCAGGGCTTATAGTGTCCATTCCAATGCAGGAGTTTGGCAGCCTTCACAAACTGGGAAGAGTATCGGTTTCCTGCACCTGTTACACCTGAAAAGTTGACAGAATTGTATCTTATTTACCAAAACACTGAAAGCATAATATATGCTCCATTACTGTAAGTAGAGACCATTTCTATATCCATCATCAACTCATGCAACCTGAATACTTTTATCCAGCTAGAGTTTTTGCATCTAAGGAACAATTAAAGTCACTATGACATCACAAGGTCTGTTACAGGAATAATTTGATATTTCAGCAAATTTGCATCCTTGCAGAGACAGCTGATACCATGCTCACATTTGTCAGTAGAAAGTGAAGATATATATATAAAGTGAAGGGGTTGGACAATGAAACTGAAACACCTGTCATTTTAGTGTGGGAGGTTTCATGGCTAAATTGGACCAGCCTGGTGGCCAATCTTCATTAATTGCACATTGCACCAGTAAGAGCAGAGTGTGAAGGTTCAATTAGCAGGGTAAGAGCACAGTTTTGCTCAAAATATCACAATGCACACAACATTATGGGTGACATACCAGAGTTCAAAAGAGGACAAATTGTTGGTGCACGTCTTGCTGGCGCATCTGTGACCAAGACAGCAAGTCTTTGTGATGTATCAAGAGCCACAGTATCCAGGGTAATGTCAGCATACCACCAAGAAGGACGAACCACATCCAACAGGATTAACTGTGGAAGCAAGAGGAAGCTGTCTGAAAGGGATGTTCGGGTGCTAACCCAGATTGTATCCAAAAAACATAAAACCACGGCTGCCCAGATCACGGCAGAATTAAATGTGCACCTCAACTCTCCTGTTTCCACCAAAACTGTCCGTTGGGAGCTCCACAGGGTCAATATACACGGCCGGGCTGCTATAGCCAAACCTTTGGTCACTTGTGCCAATGCCAAACATCGGTTTCAATGGTGCAAGGAGCGCAAATCTTGGGCTGTGGACAATGTGAAACATGTATTGTTCTCTGATGAGTCCACCTTTATTGTTTTCCCCACATCCGGGAGAGTTACGGTGTGGAGAAGCCCCAAAGAAGCGTACCACCCAGACTGTTGCATGCCCAGAGTGAAGCATGGGGGTGGATCAGTGATGGTTTGGGCTGCCATATCATGGCATTCCCTTGGCCCAATACTTGTGCTAGATGGGCGAGTCACTGCGAAGGACTACCGAACCATTCTGGTAGACCATGTGTATCCAATGGTTCAAACATTGTATCCTGAAGGTGGTGCCGTGTATCAGGATGACAATGCACAATGCACACACACCAATCTTTCACCAGTCTTGCTGTGTGTGCACCAATGCACACACAGCAAGACTGGTGAAAGATTGGTTTGATGAACATGAAAGTGAAGTTGAACATCTCCCATGGCCTGCACAGTCACCAGATCTAAATATTATTGAGCCACTTTGAGGTGTTTTGGAGGAGCGAGTCAGGAAACGTTTTCCTCCACCAGCATCACGTCGTGACCTGGCCACTATCCTGCAAGAAGAATGGCTTAAAATCCCTCTGACCACTATGCAGGACTTGTATATGTCATTCCCAAGATGAATTGACGCTGTATTGGCCACAAAAGGAGGCCCTACACCATACTAATAAATTATTGTGGTCTAAAACCAGGTGTTTCAGTTTCATTGTCCAACCCCTGTAGCTAGGCAGTGGCTGTCTTAGGTCAGCATAAATACAATAGCCAAGGCAAAATACTCAAACTAAGAAAAAGTTCACCAAATTTTTCTTTTGGTCTGTCTAGATTGTTTTGGTGTGACTTGGCCTATTATGTTGGCACGTGGTGCTCAACATGGAAAAAATAAAATTCATTTTTTCTTCTGAAGAGTAACTGATCACAACAAGACTTGTTGATTTCTTTCATCAGGATTTTTGAAGCGACATTGCTGCTGAGTCCTTACATTTGTATTATGGCACTGTAAGTTCCACAAGCTGAATGCCATTTAGTTCCATTAAATTTAAGAAAAGGCAGAGATTTCTACAAACAGGCACCAAATAATAAATTATTTGGTGTGGGGGATAAGTATGTCTTTAAAAGCTTGTCAAGCAGCCTGCGCCTTGTGCCGTACTCACATAGTACTGCATCAGATACCAATATTGCTCTGGTAGATCAATGATTTATTCAAGAAATTCTGTTTTGGTGTTGTTGCTTTGTTTTTAAAAATTAGGAATTAACCAGAACTTACCGAGGTGTCTTACATGCCACATGGGCTCAATGCTAGAGTGATGTTTGTAAAAAACAATGAGGAGTGGAGGAGTAGTGATGCTTTCTGCGAGGGTTTTACTGTACAGATCCTCCCTGAGAAAAGGAAAACAATGTGGCTTAAAGCAAACAAAGACACCCGCTGGATTAAATTCATTTTTGTAATTTACATTAATACTTTCTTCATTTATTTTAAAGTCTTAATTTACATTAATACTTTCTTCATTTATTTTAAAGTCTACTCATCATTTCACCTGTTTAAGTCACTTACCGTGCGTTGAGGTCCATCCAGTGCTCCAGCTGCCGGGTGATGTTTTGGTTCTTCCATTCAGTCAGGTTGGCGATGAAGACCCCGGGGTTGAAGGAGCAAGTGTTGGCTCTCATCCCCAGTTTCTTAATAGCTTCCTTCTTAAAGTCTAAGAAGCCTATGTAGTTATTCTGTTAAGAAATATTTGTTATTTAATTAAACGTCACCATATATGATATTCTTAATTTTTTTGTTTTCCCCCGAAAAGCTCTTGTGCGTCATGCCCACCTGATTTCCAGCCCCACGAACGATGCCTTTAGCAGATGCTGAATCACAGTCATCAGAGAAGGCGGCTGCATGTCCTGGTTTGAGGCTGGTTTCATAAAGTTCCTGAATGTCACCTGACAGAACAGCATTTACTGATTTACATCCAGAAAAGAATTTCTCTGCTTCTACAAGATGTATATTTTTTTTAGATTATGGGGTTTTAAAAAAAGAAGAAGCCTTTATTACATTTTTAACCAAATATCTTCCTTTCTGGAGACCTCTCACCTTGTACAATGACGTCATCATCCAAATAGATAGCTTTTTCTGCTTCGGGAATGTACACAGGAAGGTAAAACCTGGCAAAAGTCAGCTGAAAAACACACCATTAAAACAAGTTTAGACAATGAGGAACCCGGGTAAACAGCAGCATGTCTGAAGTTGCCTTACTGGTTTTGCAGCCTCCAGATTCTGAGGATCTTTAGATATCTTCCCACTGAGCAGTTCAGGTTTAAAAATGACTATCTTATATTTGGCATTGTTTAGTCTAGTGTTACTCAGCCACACTCTGTAAAATAAGGGACAAGGTTATGTCAAGTTTCTTAAATCAAATATTAGAAGTCCAAAACTCCTGTTATTACACATGTAATAAGACTCTTACTTTAAGTGATCAACGGTGTCATTCAAGGTCACAATGGTAAAGACAACATTAGCTTTGCTGTTTTTGTAGACACTGTTCATGGCAGCAACAACAGCACCAAGTCTGTCCTCAGCAGCAGTGATGAGAACAGGGATCTCCTCTCCCGTCCTCGCTGAATGCAAGTCTGGAGAGAGCTCAGACTCAAAGGGAAGAATCACTCCCTCATCTGGGCATAAAGACACATTTAAAAATGCATTTCATCAACTTCTTGCATGATTTTACTTAAATGCACTTAATTTGTCTGATAAGATGAACGCAGGAACACAAGGGATATATTTTGAGGAATAAAGTGTGCTGCACTTGAAAGTTAAGACTCCAGGACAGAGATAAACATACCTGGCTTTTCTGTGTGTAAAAAGTCACTGAGGCTGAGGAGATTTCGTTGGACTATGATGAGGAAGGCAACAGCCAGCAGCACGAGAATGATCACATTAACTGAAAGACACAGTAAGTATGTGAGATGTCAGCTAACCTTAGGAAATTTGTGTTTGGTCAGTTATTTCTTTGTTTTAACAGTGCTTCATGGCACTATACCATTGGAAAGCCTGGTTATTTCCCTTTAAATGATGCCACATTTGTAAGAAAAATGCATTTGTGGGTTGCACCCATGAAAAACTTGCCAGATCTTGTCTGCCAATGCCAAACAGCTTATTCTGCTACTGACTCTTGTTTTGAGCTTCTGGTACCCGCTGACAGTCAGACTTGTCATTTTTGGAGGCAGTTTGAGTGCAGAGAGATATCGAGAGGAGATTCTGCAACCAGCGGCAATCCCACATCTCCACAGTTTGGACCAAACTCTATCCTTCAAGACAACGCGTGTCATCAGAGCGGGTTTACTGGAGACTACCTCCAGGATGGAACGGCCTGTCTGTTGTCCTGACCTCAACCCAACTGAACATCTGCGGGATCAGCTTGGGCATGCTCTTTGTGCCAGAGTGAGCAACACAATCACATTGGCTGACGTGCAACAAATGCTGGCTGAAGAATGGGATGCCATCCCACAGAAATGTGTGACCAAGTTCAATAGCAGAATTAGCTCTTTGGCACTGGCAAGATTTGGCAAGTTTTTCATGGGTGCAACCCACATACTCAACTCTGCTGCTCAACCCACAAATGCATTTTCCTTACAAAAGTGGCTCCATTTAAAGAGGCTTTCCAACGGTATAACATTTATTGTCACGAAGCATCGTTACAACAAATAAATAAGCGACCAAACACAAACGTCCTTACTTTTTGTAATTTTTACTTTAAGTTTAGTTTGCCTCATTATTACTCTGCAAGTTTTCTATTTCTGCTTTTCACAAGGAACTATGTAGAAATAGTTATAGTGAAGGTGCAACTGAAAAACATCCAAACTGACCCACCTCTCCTCAGTGCCATAGTAATGATCTCATCCGTCCCTGCAGCACGTAAAAGGAAAAGAAAATAAAACTAACAAAAAGGTTAAACCATATATCAGAGATAGCTTGAGTGCCGTCCACGCAGGATCATCTGGCTGTTATTGAGGACGGAGGTGAACTGAAATGCCGCTGCACCTTTGCGTGGCAGAAACCGCATAAACACGAGAAACTGCCCGCAAACTAGCGGACGTCAACTCTCTAAAATTAAAAAAAAAAAGACGCGCAATATTAGTAAAATTTTAAGTGTAATTCACTTTGCAGCCAAACTGCCAACTCAACAGCAACAAATTCACCACAACCACAGTTCACGTAGTACGTGATGTCTAATATGTGCCTGAGTTAAAAACATCCCGTCGATTTCAGAACATAAAAATGTTAAGAGCTACACTCTTATAACACATACATTATAAGAAACTGAAAATATAAGTCGAAATGTGCGTAATATATACTAGCTAAAACATTGCGGCTACACATTTTTGACTGGCACCTCTATAGACAATCAAACATTTCCACAAACACAAAAACAAATTTGACCGTAACACGTACGGGTTTGTCCAATCTCTATGACTTGAAGATCTGCGCGCTTGCGCAGTTTCCTTTTCCTTTGCAGACGTATCGTTTTTTAAACCGGAAGTTCATCTCCTTCGGTTTGTTCTCGCTAATTCTGTCAAGTTTATGGTAGTTCATTTCAGTTGGAAACATGCTGTCTATATTCAAGTCCATCCCCACGCATATGGTAAGCGGTAATTGTGCTATTTTGTTGGGAAGCTGCATGGTAAGCTCGCAGTCGCTTTCGTGCATGCTGTGCTGTGCTAAAGTTAACATACATAACGGCAGCAGATCGGTGTGTCTGTGGCTACACAGGTAACAGCTGCTACGCTGTCATTTACTCCCTAACGCTAAAATCAAGCCACAAATGTTACTAAAAGTAGCTTGCTATTTAAATAGCTAAAAACGAATGTGCTCAAATGGACCCACAAATTATATTCACTTCCACACTCGAGCTTTCATTCAGGAGTAGAAGGCTCCTGGTGTGACCCTGCTGGCTGTATCCGTATGCACACTTCACAATGAAAAATAGCTCTTTTAATGACAACATTAGTACTTCATTCTTTTCTAAATTGGATGTGTTTTTGTTGGTATTGTAGGAGGACTTGGGCGATTTTTTTTTGTACGTCATTTTTATGTATAATGATAATAAATCATTTTGAATTAATTGATTACTTTTTCTTGAACTTTTTTCCAGGATTATAAAGGTCAGAAGCTGGCAGAACAGATTTTCCAGGGAATAATACTCGTTTCAGCGGTAACCAACCAAAACATCACACTAAAATACTCTAATATGTTTTGTTTTTTTAACTTGAAGTTGGGTTTAAATATATTTGTGTCATTGCTGCAGGTGATTGGATTTGTGTACGGTCTGATCATTGAACAGTTCGGGTGGACAGTATACATAGTCTTGGCTGGTTTTGCTGTCTCCTGTGTGGTAAGTTTTGCACCATTTGCTGGTGTGAAATAGATGCCTGTGCACCTATAATGTTTCTGTCATTGTACTCATGTGTTTTAAAAATAAGACAACATAGAAGGAAAATGTGGAAAAAGTTAAAGAGACTGATACACTGTAATTTCTCTTATTTTTGGTACACTTATCTAGCCTTTTAACAGCAGCTATAATATAATTTTGGTTCTGTCCTTTGCTTTAGCTGACCCTGCCCCCATGGCCCATGTACAGAAGGAATCCTCTGTCCTGGCAGCCAGTTATACCAGAGAGCAGCGGGGAGCCCAGCCAGAAACCTCAGGAAACCACCAAGAAGAAGAAGCACAAATAACTCAGAACCATCCCACATTTGCCTGTTAATCTATCTTTTTATACTGGATGTTGTACTGAAGTCTGTCTCACAGTTCACATTTGAAGCATTTAGTTAGAAAAGTTTGTTACAGTATTACTCAACAATGAAACTTGTGTTTGAAATAAACACCTGATACAGTCTATGTTTTATAAACGTGATGTTTATGTTTGAGAATACTAATACTAATGTGTTATGTACACATATTTAGTAATTTTCTTTTTCATTTGCTGTCAATTAAATATTTGATTCTGATTTTCAATATAATGAAAAGTAGGTGCAAACAAGAAATGCATACAAGATTTATTAGAAATTATTCAAATGTTAATATCTACAGTATGTCTAGTTTACATTATTTGGGGTATGAGAAAATACAGTCGAGCAGTAGGAGGAAGATCTAGTGTCCTCAACAGATGAAACAATTATAGAAATTCTGGCTTCCATTCTAAATAAAGGGATATTCCACTATAGCAAGTAGAAAGAGAGAGTGCTTTAACATGACAAATCTTTGCATAGGCATGTAGAAAATAAGATTAATTTCACATTTTGTGTTTATATTGAAATGAAGTTTAAAAAAAAAAAAATACAGTCATTTACATGTGATTGCCCATATAAGATTATACCTGTATGACAGGAGGGAAAATGTAACAGCCCCAAACAACCACATTGGTACTGGCAGGAAAAAGTTGCCTTTGAACAGTTTTTAATTCAGTCCATGTTTGAACCTCAAAGCTGATGCATTTCATACAAAGACCATCTTGATATGCAGCATCAATCATGATATGTGCCTCCACCTTCACGCAGGTTTTCCACACACGATTGTGAAAAATGTGTAAGCTTACATGTATACTGCTTTTTAAACCTTGAAGGCAATATCCTCAAATAATTTCAGCTGCCTCACCATCACAGCATAAGCTTGGTACTTCTCGTCTCCCATCAGGTCACGAAGGCACAGCTGAAAAGAATGAAGCCAATTGCAGTCAGTTTGGAAATAAAGTGCAGGTAATAAAGGAATTTCGGGTACTTCACTGCCAAAATTATTACACTGTACAAGCAAGTATATCTGTACCAGAGGAAATCATGAGTGGCTGTAATTACAAATTTGTTAGATATAGTCCTATTAAATATTCTGCATCTACAGTGCTTTGAAAAAGTATTTGCCCCTGATTTCTTATTTTTGTGCATATTTGTCACATGTACATGCTTCAGATCATCAAATTTTAATATTAGCCAAAGATGACCTGAGTAAACGCAGTTAGGCAGTTTCTTTTATTAATGGGAAAAAGTTATCCAATCCTACCTGGCCCTGTGTGAAAAAGTAATTAAAAACTGATGGCCGGACATTCTTCTTCAGGATTTTCTGGTAGAGAGCAGAATTCATGGTTCCATCAATTACAGCAAGTTGTCCTGCAGCAGCAAAGCAGCCCCGAGACCATCACACTACCACCACATTTGACTGTTGCTACAATCTTTTTATGAAACTCTATGTTAATTTTATGTCAGATGTAACAGGACTCAAACCTTTCAAAAAGTTCACCTTTTGCCTCGTCAGTCTGCAGAATATTTTCCCAAAAGTCTTGGGGATCATCAAGATGTTTTTTTTGGCAAATGTCAGAAGAGCCTTTGTGTTCTTTTTTGTCAGCAGTGGTTTTCTACTTGGAACTCTCCCATGAATGCCGTTTTTCCCCGGTCTCTTTCTTATTATTGATTTATGAACATTGACCTTAACAGAGGCAAGTGAAACCTGCAGTTCTTAAGATGCTGTTCTGGGTTCTTTTGTGACCTCCTGAATGAGTGATTGATGCACTTTGTTTCCCAGCTGTTCTTATCTGCCATGATGTGTTGCTTTTTGAGATCTTTAAGCCTGCTTCACTTTGTCAGACAGATTCTAATTAAGGGATTTCTTGAGTCCACGGCTCTGGTAGTTATCAGGCCTGGGTGTGGGTAGTAAAACTGAACTCAGCTTTCAAAAAAATTGTGGTTAATCACAGTTAATTCATGACTTAACAAGGAGGGCAATAACTTTTTCCACACAGGGCCAGTGTTATGTATCTGCCTCAACAGCAAAGATCAAACAAAATATAATATACCTTTGGATAAAGAAGAGCAGTATGTATGAACTATTCTCATGCCGAAATACAAACAACGGCTCAGGCAGGAACCCCCTGCTGTGAGAGAAGTGACACGGTGGTCTGATCAAACAGAGGCCGCTCTGCAGGGTGCGTTGGATTCAACCGACTGGGACATGTTTCGCAGCAGCGCGGGCGGAGACATCGAGGAGTTTACGGAAACTGTTGTGGGATTTATTGGGAAAGTTGTTGAAGACACTTCACTTAGGAGGACCATCAGGACTTTTCCCAACCAGAAGCCGTGGGTGGATAAATCTGTCCGCGACGCCCTGAGGTCCCGCACCGTTGCCTACAACTCCGGCCTCGCCTCTGGGAACATGGAGGACTACAAGGTTGCATCATACAACGTCCGCAGAGCGGTGAAAGAGGCAAAACATCGCTACGGCCGCAGACTGGAACAGCAACTACAACAGTCTGACCCCAGGGGACTGTGGCAGGGACTACGCACCATCACGGACTACAAAGCACCACACACACACCCGGTGAGTGCCGACGCTTCTCTGGCTGATGAACTCAACATCTTCTTTGCGCGCTTTGAGTCGGGAAGCCGACAGCCCGCTGCGCTCCCGGCCGGAGGGGCGGAGACACTCACTGTGACGGAGCGCGACGTGAGGAGGGCGTTTAGACGTGTAAACACCAGGAAAGCGGCTGGACCAGACGGTATTAGCGGACGTGTCCTTAAGACCTGCGCTGACCAGCTGGCACCTGTGTTTACACTGATATTCAACCTCTCACTGAAACTGTGTGTGATTCCCACCTGCTTTAAAAAGTCCATCATAGTCCCTGTCCCAAAGAAACCACACCCCAGCAGCCACAATGACTTCAGGCCCATAGCACTCACCTCTGTGGTGATGAAGTGTTTTGAGAGACTCATCAAGACATTCATCACCTCCTTACTGCCCACCACCCTCGACCCACTACAGTTTGCATACCGGCCAGACAGATCCACAGACGACGCCATATCCTTCCTCCTCCACAAGACCCTTTCACACATAGACACTGGTAAGGGGAACTATGTGAGAGTGCTGTTTGTAGATTACAGCTCAGCATTCAACACCATAGTTCCCTCCAGGCTGGTCTCTAAGCTGCTGGACCTGGGCCTGGGCCCATCCCTGTGCAGGTGGGTTCACAGCTTCCTGACCAGCAGACCACAGGTGGTACGAGTGGGTCACCTCACCTCATCCTCCCTCACCCTCAACACTGGATCCCCCCAAGGCTGTGTGCTCAGCCCTCTGCTGTACTCACTGTACACCCATGACTGCAAGGCCACGTCAGAGTCCAACGTCATCATCAAGTTTGCTGACGACACTGCTGTTGTGGGACTAATCTCTCACAATGAGGAGACAGCCTACAGGAGAGAGGTCTCCCGCCTGGAGAACTGGTGCCAGGAGAACCACCTCCTGCTCAACGTCAGCAAAACAAAGGAACTGATCGTGGACTTCAGCAGGAAGCAGCAGAGGGACTACCATCCACTTGTCATCAGTGGTGCTGAGGTGGAAAGAGTGGACACCTTCAAATACCTGGGAGTGACCATCTCACAGGACCTGTCCTGGACTCATCACATAAACATCACTGTGAAGAAGGCCAGACAGCGTCTCTACCTCCTCAGGCGGCTGAGAGACTTCAAGCTCCCACTCAAGGTGCTCAGGAACTTTTACACCTGCACCATCGAGAGCATCATGCGTGGGAGCATCACCACCTGGATGGGAAACTGCACCAAGCAGGACTTCATGGCCCTAAAAAGGGTGGTTCGTTCAGCTGAACGGACCATCAGAACCACCCTCCCCAACCTGCAGGACATTTACGCCAAGCAGTGCAGGCTGAGGGCCATGAAGATCCTAAAACAGCCCAGCCACCCCGGACACTCTCTCTTCTCCCTGCTCCCATCAGGCCGGCGTTACCGCTGCCTGAGGGCTAAGACTGAAAGGTTGAAGAAGAGTTTTTACCCACAAGCCATCCGTCTGCTCAACTCTGAGCCCTAACTGGACCATTATTGCACAGTGTAAATATCATAATTTAAAAAGTGTGTATAGGTATAGTATATAGAGTATAGTGTATAGTGTGAATTACTTTTTTTTATTTTTATTCTTCTTATTTATATGTGTGTGTATATAAGGTTGCAGGTACAAAATACATTTCACTGTGCATTGTACTGTGTATAACTGTGCATGTGACAAATAAACACTATCTTATCTTATCTTATCTTATCTATTACAGATGCCATATTGATGATTTTTAACATGAATGGTGAGACTACAGCGTTTCCGTTGATCCGTTTAAAATAAAGGCAATGAAATAAATTCAAAAAGTAGATTCAATATTGGATGTGTTTTACTCACTTCTCTTTTGATATCATCCTCCTCCTCCATCACTTCCAGCACTCTGTCCAACAGCTTGACCCCCAGGCCTTTTACCACATCTGTTCTCAGGCGTTCTATGGCTCTTCTTATCTTGGCTGGACCAGAAGGAGAGCCTTCTGCAGTGACACACACACACACACACAAACTTAACACAAAGGAGTTTCAGAATGACTAACTGACATATTACAATAGGATGTGAAAAAAAGCATCTAACCTATTGGTATTTCACCAAGTGACAAGTTCTCCACTTTCTCTCGAGCCTTCCCATGAAGCACCAGGGTGTCTCTGTACTTCCTGTTCAGTTTAAACTCTGGCAGTGCAGTAGAGCCGAATCTTCCTTTGTCCCCCTCACTTACACCGTCTCCAGCATCCATTCTCAAAGTCTGAGTCATCATATCGACTAGGTCATGCATTTCACTGGATTCAGTCTTTCTGCAGAGATCCCACAAATGATGGATTATAAGGCATATGTTTAAGACAATTTAGGTTGCCAATCAATTCTCCCACCATGTAAGCTCTCACCTTTCCCTGCAGTCTCCTTCTGAACGCTCTGTGGAACTTGTGGATGAGCTGCATTCATCTTCATCTGACTTTTGTTCCAGAAACTTATCCTGCTGTAAACAACATACACACTTGTGTTTCAAATTCAGTATAACAGCATCAGATTAGCCTCACAATAGACAGAATCTGCACTGGGTCGTTCTCAATCAGGCTAATGCCACAATCATTATAATAATGTAGTTTTAAAATTAACAGTAAAGCCAAAGAACCGTCGCTCTAAATGGCATATCTGTACCTTACTGCTGGACTCTGTGAAAGATGCAGAAACAGATCGAGTAAATGGGGCACCGTGGCACTCAGCCTTGGTGGACGTGACATCACAAGATGCCCTTCGTACAGCGCTAGCACCTGGGGAAGGCAGGAAAACTAATCAAAGACAGAACTGCAGTACTGATAATGTATAGAAAATTTAAGTTAACATACGCCGGTCATTCTCAAAGTGTGTGGTCATGACTTTTTTTTGTTATGCAACTAAGTGCTTTCAGTTTCTAGTATAGTACCTGGTTGGCTGGCACTCTCTTGGGACTGCCTCAGTCTTCTTCTCTCTCTGGCAGAGAGAGGACGATCCTAAAAATACAATTGACCCACATTTTCTGTGATTGCTGGAACAATAATCCATGAATCATGAAGCACGACAAGAATTACAACAGAAACAATCTTTGTGATACTGTTCTCTTTTTACTGTTGGTGACATTTTTTTCTAAGATGTAGAAAATGCACAGTTGTATAGATATAACCTTTTATAACAAACTTTATGTCTTATGCAGAGTAGATAGTCAGAAATTCACATTGCTGTGGCTTTTGGGGGACACACTCACCTGTGGTAGTGGTAAAAGTCCATTGTCATGGGGGCTAACTGATTCTGAGGTCACAGTAATGTCAGCTTTCTTGCTTTCTGTGCCCCTCCTGCTCCTCTTTTTCCCCTCCACAGCTACACGGTCAACAGGAAGCTGAGGTAAAGGTCTAAGAGCAGCCCCCTTGGGCTGACAAACGGTAAAACAAAATGCAAAAATTATTTTAATTAGGCTAACTCACTGCTATGTTAGTGTCATACTTGCTGGCTTTTACTGCTATAGAAAGTGGTTGTGAATGTACACTATATTGCCAAAAGTATTTGCTCGTCTGCCTTCACACACATATGAACTTGAGTGACATCCCATTCTTAATCCATAGGGTTTAATATGATGTCAGCCCACCTTTTGCAGCTATAACAGCTTCAACTTATCTGAGAAGGCCTTCCACAAGATTTAGGAGTGTGATTATGGGAATTTTTGACCATAGCAAAAACACAGAAACACATTTGACATTGATGTAGGACGAGAAGGCCAAGCCAAACCCTGAAAAACAAACTCACACCATAATCCCCCCTCCACCAAACTTTACACTTGGCACAATGCAGTCAGACAAGTACCGTTCTCCTGGCAACCGCCAAACCCAGAACTGTCCATTGGACTGCCAGATGGAGAAGTGTAATTCATCACTCCAGAGAACATGTCTCCACTGCTCTAGAGTCCAGTGGTGGCATGTTTTACACCACTGTATGCAACACTCTGCACTGTGCTTGGGTGCAGCTGCTCGGCCATGGAAACCCATTCCATGAAGCTCTCTACGCACTGTTCTTGAGCTAATCTGAAGGCCACATGAAGTTTGGAGGTCTGTAGCCATCGACTCTGGAGAAAGTTGGTGACCTCTCTGCATTATGCACATCCGCTAACCCTGCTCTGTGATTTTTACATTGCCTACCACCTCGAGGCAAAGTTGCTGTCATTCCCAACTGCTTCCACTTTGTTATGAAATGTTACTGTGGAATATTTAGTACAAAGGAAATTTCACGACTGGACTTGTTACACAGGTGGCATCCTATCACGGTACCACACTGGAATTCACTGAGCTCTTGAGAGCGACCCATTCTTTCACAGATATTTGTAGAAGCAGTCTGCATGCCTAGGTGCTTGGTTTCACACACCTGTGGCCATGGAAGTGATTGAAACACCTGAATTTAGATGGGTGTGTGAATACTTTGGCAATATAATGTATCTTAACAAAACCAAATGATATTTACTGACTGAAGATTCAGTGAAAGAACATCAAGCTTGATAAAAGAAGGCAAACGTAAACCTAAAGAAGTTCAGTTGCCTTCTTTTTCAAGCTCTCAAGACTACAATGACCTGTATTACTGAGAACCTATCCAGACATCAACAACACATTTTTTTTCTTTGTTTTAAAATTATCATTAGATTGATACTAATTATTTCAAAAATATAACATCGCTCCCGTATCAGTCTTTACCTTGTCCTGGTCCCCATGTTTCCGCCTTGTGTGTTTTCCCCTGTGTTGCTGTGATATAGATGGTTCTGATGAGAAGTACAGAGGAGTTGGACATGGAGCAGCTCGATCTGGCTTACTGGCTTGTGAGGGTGATTCCTCCTTAACAGGTTCCTGAAAAGCCACACATACAGTTCAGCCAACACAAGGCAACATGTTTTACACTATATCCATAATATTTTACACTCACCAGTGTTGGACAGACTGGCTCTAACAGCTTTTCAGTAGATTCTAGGCTGTCCTACAGAGACACAATTTTATACATAAAACAAAGAAAGAACGCTTCAAGTGAAAACATCAAAAGAATGTACTTTAGGACACTTACTCGCATGTCTGAGGTACGTACGTCTTGTGTTGGCGCTTGCTTGATGAGAGTCACAGTGTTATTCTTGTCGTCTGCATCCACTTCCACAACCTCTTCGATGTTTTCTAGATTTGGATTCTGTGCATCAGCCTTTTTAAGTAACTCCATGGTATCATCCTTATCATCCATATCTGACATCTTTTTCTCCCCTAAGATAGAAAACGTGTCCCCAGGGTTCGGTGTGGCCCGTTGTGAAATGTTCGACAATTCATTGGTTGCCCTCCCCTCGTCTCCTCCCATACTGCAAACACCTGATGCGGACTTCAGAGGGGGCTTAACTGGAGAAGGAGGGGGAGAGGGATCTGGTTTCCCTCTGCCCTTGCTGTCTTTGCACACACTGTGAATGAGAGGTTCATTAGCTGCCCGGTGGTGTGACACAACAGACTGGGGCCCCTGCACCTGTCTCCGTTTCAGGTCATTGTCCTGCTGCACAGGGATATCAATATCAATGTTGCTGACAGTAAGCAGAGATGCTTTGAGAGCATCAGGCGAAGAAGGCTTGACTGGCAGAGGTGTCTGGATGGGAGTGCAGTCTACCACACCATTCCGACCTTTAAAGTGTTGTGATTTGTCTTCTTTCTGAGTTTAACGACAAACACAACAATCACTGAAACAAGATGGCTTCTTGTCTTAACATACTAATATTTAGATGAATATCTTTAACTTAATCACAATTTCAAATACTTTCCACAAAGGGGTGGGTTTTATTTTAATGAGCACAGAAGTGTTGATAAAATGAAATCAGGTAAAATAAAGGATTGGCTGTCTACCATTCAAATCAAGAATTTAATTCTCTTTTTCAAAATGTATTGACATCTGTACACCACTATCCATCTGTATACTGTATAAATAAAATATTGCAAGTCATATGATTCATTTCATTAAGCTACACCAGTCTCAGTATTCATCCTTAACTCACCCGCTTTACCCTGGCGAGAGGCTCAGGTTGTGGACTGGGATGCAGCCTCTCAGGTTTTGGCTGGCATGATGTCACAGGTGACACACTGTTGGCCCCACAGTCATCACTGCCACCAACGGGCTTTTTTCTTGATTTGGCAGTTTTTCTGGAGAAGTAAGAATCAAAACATATATAAGCATTTAAGAAAAAACTGATCACTGCACAAAGAGGTGGGGCAGAAATTATCTGCTTTTATAAAATACACAAAGGAAAATGCAAAAAACACAGTTTGGATTTTTCGTTACTTAGAAAGAACCTACTCTTTTGTTGCCTCAAGGAACATGGCAATTTGTCGTTTTATGTAGGGCTGCCGGAGGATGAGTTTGACATCAGGCCTGTCATCCGGTTTCTTAGACAGCATGCTCTTGATCAAATTTCCAAGTTGAGGATCATACCTACTGGGCATCTGTGGCAGCTGTTTTGAAAACCAGAAGAAAATCTTATAAATCAGTGTAAACTGCTTTGTACATATTATTTCTCAATTATCACGGTTCAGAAAAACAGCATACAGGCTGAAGACACCAATCGATTGCACAGACACCACAGTCTGTGCTTGTAACCGATGTCAGTGAGCTTTTCTGACACTCAAAAAATTACCAAAATACTTTAGGCTCATTAAACTACATTATGGTATGGATACAATTTTAATGTGGATACAATGGATAGTGTAACTTACAATACTTTACCTAAACCAAATACTTAATAAAGACAGAAATATGTGAATATATGAAACCCACCTTTCCTTCTACGATACGATACACCAGCGAGTTCATGTCCTTCGCATTGAAGGCATGTTTCAGTGTGGACATCTCATACACACAGCAGCCCAGGGCCCACACATCTGACTAGAGACAGAATACATCAAACTGCAGTTTACAAAGAACTACAAGGGAAAAGTCAACCCCAAAATTTGCGGGAGTATCATCCAAACGCCACTGCAGAAGCAGTAAATCTATAGCCAAGAGACTGGACTTCATTAGTCAGTCCTGTTTGGACTTTGCGCCTGGCATAATTTGACTTATAAATTAATGTATTAAGTAATTTAAGCACTTGTACTTTTTAATTTGTCTGTATTATTATTAGCAATTTGTTTAATTTACAAGCTGTATAACCTCAGCTACATAACCTTTTGCCCTAATCTGTGCCAATATTTGATAGTGTACTGTACACTGTACAGTTTGCCTGCATGTAGCCAATAAACCAATATAGCAGAGAAGCTAAAGTTACACATACAATTTGATGCCATAATCTATTTGGCAGCTAGCTAACACTGTTTCACTCCCTATGGGAAAGAAACATGATAGTTCATTTCTTTCTTCAATCACTTTGGAACACTTTCTCTGCACACTGTGCCAAAGCTTTCCTTCTATACTGAAATATAAAACATCAGAATAGCTACTGAAGTCTATGTCTTTGTCCTGCTTGGAGAACAACTACTCTACGCACCCAGATCCTGAGAACAATCATTGAGGAAATCCTATTTATGCATGTGCTAATGTGCCCTTTAATGAAGCCCTGAGAATTGCTGCCCCTAACCAACGTGTTGTACTCCACAGCATGTAAGTCATCCCAGTCCTTTACCCTGCTTAGATAACTTCAAAGACAAGAAGTTATTTAAAACAGATATCCAAAATACCTTGTGGTTGTAGGGTTTATTAGAGAAGAGTTCTGGACTCATATAGTATGGGGTCCCTATGAGTGTGCTGGCCATATCATTATGGTTCTCCAATACTCGTGCAATGCCAAGGTCCCCCACTTTAATTATGTTGGTTTTTGTCAGGAAGATATTCTGTGTTTTAAGGTCCCGATGAAGAATGTTCCTCTCATGAAGGTACTGAAATCAAAATCCAAGAAACAGGAGACTGACTATTGTTTCACATAAATAAATAATGAAGAAATATGAATAAACTGATGTAGCAATCACCTGTAGTGCCATGGCTATCTGGACAAACCACTCCACCACCTGCCTCTCGGGTAACAGCTCTCCTTTTTGTTCTTTAAGCCTGTGATAGAGGTCCCCGCCTTCACAGAAACCCATCACAATGTACAGCTGACAGTCATCTCCTTCCCAGGACTCCTTATAAGTTACAATGTTGGGGTGCCGCAGTTGGGACAGCAGCTGCGCCTCCTGCTCTGCAGCACGCCGTTCTCGCTTGGAGGAGGTGGTCAAATTCAACCTCTTTATAACATACTTAAAAAAAAAAAAAAAAAAAGCACAAACACATGTTAAATAGCAGAAACTATTAAGCTTTGAAAAGCTTTTAAGGTCTATGCCTTTGTTCTTTTAGGAGAGCAATTCCTCAATGCACACATAGGCTTGGATCAATCATCGGGGCAATCCCATTCATGCATGTGCTAATGTTCCCTTTAATGGAGTACACTGGTCAATACGTGTTAAGAAAAGGAAAAAAACAAATAAACTAAGATCTAGAAATGCATCCAAGTTCATTAGAAGATGATGAAAAAGCTATTCCAGATAACAGTGAATAAAAAGTTAATGCAAGGCTGACACTGGTAGAGTGAGGATGCAGAAATCTTGTTGACCTTAAATCATCAATTTTTTTTAGAACACTGTCTGCTCAACCATCTCAGATTTTCCTAAAAGGTAATGGTCCAAAGTCTGAAGATAGATGACTGCTGTGAAATTTTAGCTTCATATGTCAAATACTTTTATAGATATATATTTTTTTAAAGGTCAATTCACCCCATTAGCTCTGCCACATCACAGCAAGAAGGTCCTGGGTCTGAATCCTTCCTGGGGCCTGTCTGTGTGGAGTCTGCATGTTCTCTCCATGTGTCTGTGGGTTCTTTCCAGGAACTCTGGCTTGCTCTCACAGTCCAGAGACATGCAGTTAGTGGGGTTGAGTTAACTGGTGATTCTAAATTGGCCATAAGTCTGAATGTGAGTGTGAATTGTTGCCATGCGACAGATTGCCCAGGGTGTACCCTGCCTCTTGCCCTATGACAGCTGGGATAGGCTCCATGCCCACATGACCCTGAATTGTATAAATGGAAGAAAATAGATGGACGGGTGGACACATCCACTCACTTGTAGGCCTTTTTTCACATTTCACTGACATTTCTTAGAGTATTGGTTAGTTAAAATGTGAAAATTCGAACAGTCCTCTAAATTCACATATTCGCACACACACTAACAAAAGAAAAAAAAGGATTCACATTGGAAAAGACGATTAATGACAATTTCTGAATGGTATATAGTTGTATTTCACAAAATAAAACAACAATTCTAAGAAAAGAATATATCTATAGCTCTATATTGCTCTATAGCTCAAACTGTTACAGCAATGATTTATATATATATATATATATATATATATATATATTTTTTTTTTAATATATATATATTTTTTATATATATATATATATATATATATATATATATATATATATATATATATTTTTTTTTTTTTTTTTTTTTTTTTTTTTTAAATATATATATATATTTTTTTTTATATATATATATATATATGCGTGTGTGTGCGTGTATCCAAACTTTGGACCATATCAGACCAAATCGGAGATGATAGAGCAAAAGGCCCACGATGATCTGAGATGTTCTTCCAAAATGAAAGAAAACAAATTGTACAAAAAAAATCAGTTCTGTTTTATGAATAAATTATGAATGAAGTTCTGGACAATAGAAACATTATCATCACAATGATCAACAAGCTATTAAGGTGCTGTTATAACGCCAAAGGCAGACCAAAAAGAAAAAAGAAAAAAACGCCTTATCTTAAACTGTATCTTAAACTCATTCAGGCTTTGGTGTCTTCTGCCCAGATTTTATGGTTATTTGACATTATGACATTTATGGTTTTCCACTGTTATTATCCTGTGACACCAAACATTTTGCTAACAAAAAACTAACGATATGAAATATAGCTCACATAATGTAACTGTAACTATGTAACATATAAATGTAACTCAATCCGTGCGACTTTAGAGGACTTCAGCTAACTTTGCGCTAGCTGTACTTAGCAGAGTTTTAAGGCATCAACGAAAAGGTTTGGCGTGTGTTTGAAAAGCGTGCTTGTTTAAACATCTCTAAGGTGTGTTTACATTTACAGACACTTTCCGTTTCTCACCTGTTTTCGGTCTGTTTTGTGTTTCACCAAGTTCACTTCCCCATAGCTCCCTTTCCCAACGACCCTGATGAAAGCATAATCATTCATCATTCCTCAAAACGCTTCATAACGCGGCCCGACACGCTGAAATGTTACGGGACCCTCCGGCCGAGGATACTGCCCGGATTCAGTCCCACATCGAGCTGTGAATGCGACGCAAACACGCGAAATCTACTGGAGGGGGTAAAAAAAACTTCCCGCTAGCTCAGCGGCAGGGATGACATTTTGGAAACGCAGGAAATCAGCAGCGATGGATAGTTTTTTCGTCACTAGGCAACTGGTAGCTCAGCGCCGACGATGATGGTGAGAGGGGCCAACTCAACCAAAAGCAGCGCTCCGCTTACGGCACAGCGCCACATAGCGCCTGGAGTCACACCAAGGAGCAGCTTTAACGCAGACTGCAAAGGGTAGAAGGTTGTGTGAGATGTGCCCTGGATGATTACAAATGTGGGTGTTTAGAAATTGAATTAAAACAAACAAACAAAAACAAAACAAAACAAAACACTGAATAAAATAAAAACAATAAAAAAGATAAATACAAATAATATGAACATACAAAAATGTTCAAAGATGAAACCAAATTAAAGCTGAAATAGATTTTCAAAAACCTAAGAATGTTTCTTTTTTTGTATCAGTTTGCATGAAGCAAACTTTTTTAAAGGAAGGGGGAGAAAGTAGGGTTTTGCTGCGTTAACACCAGTTTTAATTAATCATCTTAATGAGGCTCCTTTTTTTATTTTTCAGCACTGAAAAACTGGGCCACTACACATGTACTATTTTTGCTATGCATGGACATTATGAAAAAAGGTTGGTCTATCAATTCTTTATATAAAATCACATAAAAAATTCTGTTTTAACGTTTAAATTCGCTTACACTATGTAGGCCAAAGTGTGGTGTCGGCAGAGAGAAAAACACATTTATCTGACATCTGAGCTGAGTGCAAATTTCAAGAAGCTTCAGATCATTTAGAACAAGTGATTTTTGTCAGGATACAAGTTTGCACAATGTTGAAGAGCACTTCAGCAGCATGTTATGAATGCACTGTTAAACATAAAGAGCAGATTACCCAAAAGGGCACACTCACAGAGTCACACAATAAAAAGAAAAGAAAAAAGGTTCTAATAAACTGATGTACAACACCCTGTGTTGTCCAACCAGATCACTTTAAGCTTGCCATGGTCTTGACCCGTTTGAGGTTATGTAATCCACTAGATGGAGCACTACATCTGTACAAGCTGACACTGCACAAATTCAGCTTACAGGTGTGGGCACAGGACAGGTTGTATGGACTTGGAAATTATTGTATTCTAATTATTGATTTATTGATGCGCATATCTCTTTAATGTTGCAGCTGTTGATTATCTTTAATTACTTATATATTGCTAGCAGTTTGATCTATAATAATGCAATTAGTTTGCAGAATAACATGTAACTAAAACTTTAAAATAAATAGTATGGAGTATGCAGTGCACTAACTGGTCTCACAATATAATGTGATAAAAACGGAAAGCAGCACAACATGGAAATACTAAAGTTCAAGTACATTACACTTGAGTGAAGTACTTGACTAAATGTACTGAGTTACATTCCAGCTGGTCCTATTTGTGCTCTCATCCAGTGATGAGATTGTAAGATTAACAGCACTCTAGTCCAAATGGTGGTAGTTTTAGACCAGTGTTTCGCAAACTGTGGGGCGCGCCCCACTGGTAGGGCCCGTGACAGGTTGGGCAAAAACGAGCTGGGGAGAAAAGTCAAGTGGAACAAATGTTGAACATCGGCTTAATTCTCACGGTGAAAGAAGGAAACATTAGCAGGTACGTTAGCACAGTGATTAGCGAAACTCTCCACCGTCACTTTCTTCTGCTGTGTACATAGTGCCATCATGCCGCCTCCACCGAGGGGATGAAATGCTCATAAAGCCTCCCTAACCTACACGTGGAAGTCTATGAACCACAGAGCTTTGACTGTTAATGCCATTACATGCTACAACCATGACTAACTATGTAACCACTAAGGATTGTCCTAATTATCCCAGCTACCATCAAAGCAGCACGCCGACACCGGATCAGTCTTTTATTGCAGGTGCGTGAATCACGAGTGCGCGGAGGGAAAGAGGGCGGTGACCATTACGCCTCCACCGTGAAACCATTCACCTGTGCGCCACAAACTCGGGCGGTGATTGGTCCGCTTCACCGTGGCCGTCCATGCCCTAAGGTGACGTCAGGAGGAACGCTGCTGGTGGAGGTTACCGCGTGCAGACTCAGCGGGAGCGCTCCGGGTTGGAGAGACGGCGTGCGGCTCGTGGCAGCGACATCGGACCTTAGTGACAACACATTTTCAGGTAGGACGGAGATGCCACACGAACTTTAATTCTGACTCCCACCCGCCGAGAAAAGAGCAGATAAGCGGTTCAGCTCGGTTTCTCGTCGGGGTTTGGACGGCTGCTCTCTCGCACTGAGCGCTCTGTGAGGGTAGCCGTCGTTAAAGGGCAGTTTGGCTGCATTTACCTCGCCTGTGAGGAGTTGGATGTGTTTTAATGACTGTTTTACAAAAAACAAAAAAAAAAAAAAACCCAAGCCCCTGGTTTTTAGCGTTAGGCTCCTGAAGGTAAACAGCAGCCGCCGGTCGCGTTATATCCTGCTATTCACACAAGAGGACCTCTGTGTAACTAAAGCTGCTTTTTCGAAGATCAGATACCATTTGACATGGAGATTGAAAACATAACTTTTTATCTTCGTCCACTGAAACCATATACAACTAGACTACTGTGTAAATGAAAGCTGAACTTATAGTCTGTCTACAAATAACGGTACGTCAGGAGGATCCCTGTTATTAATCTTTAAAGCAGAAATGGCGTGATGATTGTGTATCAATAAAAATTTAACGTGGTGTGTGTTTTACTAGGCAAGTGTTTTAAGTAATTTTAGTGTTACCACTTCCCTATTTTAATTTAATTGCTTTCTGTTTCTCTGTGGTCTTTTTTTTTTTTGTACTCGCTGTCTCTCACTTTCTTCACACTCACACACCTCCTCCCCTCTTCTGGTAAGAAGTCCCCTTACCGTTTGATAAGCTCACCTTAAGAGGAGATTTGGTGTGCGTCATTGGCAGCAGCTGACCAATCAAGACTGCTGTTAGAAAAATCTCAACGTGTTTGCCATACAAGCAGAGGATGGAGGTATGGATGGGGCTCCATGGCAGTCAGTTGACAGCTGCTTTCTGAATCGAGGAAACACAAATTGGCTCTTCCTTTCACTGGCTGCGCTTATGCTTCTAAATCTGTTCCACTTGGCACGCTGTGGAAAAAGAGCTCGCCCACCTCTGAGGAGGATTCTGTCAAGTTCAAGTGTTTGACCTTATGAAACTTGTTGTTGTTGTTGGATGAAATATGTGAATGGAGTTTGTTTTGTCAGCAGTGGCATTGTTGTCGGTGTGCACTAGATTCCTCAGAAAGAACACCACTTGATTTCCAAAGAGCTAGTAAAGATAAACAACAGCACATGTTGGAAGTAAGATTGTGAAATTTGATCCAAAACTCGAACAGCTGAACTATGAAAAAGACTGTTTTGTTTTGTTTTTTTAAATACAGATTTCAGACTGCTCATGAGACTTAAAAACACCGAACGATCATATCTTTACACTGTAATCTAGTTGGCTTCTAGTGAATTCAGTCTCGTTTAACAGGAATGCATTCCTCTGACGTGTCTTTGATGAGTTTTTGTTCATACTTGATGGCAAAATTCCTCATAGTTTGCCATAGATGGTCTGCAGAAGCATGAAATAATAGTGATTAATCTGAGCTAAAATCAGTATTTCTCAGTCTTTAAAGAACAAAATAAAACCAACTAAGAGTTTGCTAGCATTTTTATAGAGACACCAGTTAACTAATTTACAGAGCTCTGTTTTCTTAAATGTTAATTTAAATTTTTGACTTCCTCTTTTTTTTTTTTTTCCCCATCTTTTGCATTAATTTGTCTGTGTGTGTGTGTGTGTGTGTGTGTGTGTGTGTGTACGGGTGGGTTGCCAAACATTTTAACGGGTTGCAGAAAGTTTTTTCGCTCGTGCCATTTTGTCACATTTAACTGTCGTCGTATGTTGTGTGTGTGTGTGTGTGTGTGTGTTTCTTCTGTCCACTGCGCATCACAGGAATGGGAAACCAGTGAGTACAGCGACTCTCTCTAAATCTTCAACGGGGGCGAATGCTGCATGTCACCTACTACTCAGGGAATGTAACTATGATATTGTGCATTTTTCCAATCTCCAGCTTCTTTAGTCCTGTTGCTTCTTTTTACTCGGTTGAGCAGCTTATCTTCACCCTCTGGCCAAAAGTCATGCCATCAGTGGACGTTCAGGAGCTTTTTTTTTTTTTTTTTTTTTTTTTATTCGCTACGTGCTCATACAATATCATGCATGTGTCTTCCCTCTACTTTCCAACATATGTAAGCTTTGCCCCTATTTTGCCCTTGCGTGTCTGAAACATGAACCTTATTCTGCTGTTTATAGCATTTGCCTGTTTGTTTGTTTTTTAAAAAAAACAAAAAAAACAGACACCCTTGCTCATGTCTCACTGAATTAAACTCCAGTGGCTTGAGACGTGTTGCTTTGGTATAAAAGTGCTGTGAACAAGATTTAGGTGCATGCTGGCATTTGCTGCGTAAAGCTACCTTTAGAAAATGCAACCACTGGCAAGCAACGGTTGATGCATATATGGATTTAAAATGACTTTGATGTTCAATATCACTTCTTCTCAGTGCATGAATTAACATGAATCTCCATATGAGCAAGGTGAGATGCTACAAACAGGCAGCATGTGAGAGGCGTTTTCACTCCTTTCTCTGGCTTCATGTTCTAACAGTCTTTTGCTGTCTTGCAGTTAGCTCGTTTAATGACTTCATATATTTTTTTGCCTAGAAAGTACTGATCAAATACTGTATATGGCTAAAAGTGCAAGTAGAGCTTTATATTCAGTTGAGCAGTATTCATTGTTCAGTCTGTAAATGAAAATGGGGTTTAACTGTTGCTTCTTTAAAGTATATTGTATGAAGATCAGCTTTTTAATCAAGCAGTCATGAACGTGTAGTCACATAGTTGTCATGAAATATTTCTTTGCTGCTCATTCGTGATTTGGTTATAAAGTGGACCAATTTTCTGTCATATATACTGTCAAATACCAGACTTTCAGAAAATGTGGCCTGTGTGTGTGCAAGTAATCCCTGTGAGCCACAAGCGCGGGCTTCAGATTGATTTTGGTTCTGTATGCTGTCAATGAAAGGGGATATTCTTAATATGGCCATCATATCAGCAGCTCAACTCACCTGCTGTTCAAACCTCTGGTTTGTGAGGGGTAGCCAATCAAAGGCACTGGTATCAAGGGCTTCACTTAAAGGTAGTGGAACAATAACATTGTGTTTTTGGAATGTGGATGAACTGAGGGGTTGCCTGCAAGGATTATTTTGAATTGTGAATCATGCAAAGCTTTTGTAATAGCGGCCAGGAAAGAAATATGGCGCAATAGATCAACTTTATGTAATTGTTTCAGCACTACAGATTCAAAGTCCTGGCCTGAAGTTACTCCAGGTTATTTTTCAGTGCAAACACTGAAATAAAAATTACTAAATGGCTCCACAGTTAGTCTGCTCTTATTTGTTGATTCTTCACAGCAGTAAAGGACCAGAGGCAGTGTAACGTTAGATTTATCAGCAAAGCATTTACACATGGTTAACTGTACTTCCTTTTACAGCTTCCCTCACTTTGCATGCTGGTTTTCATGTTTAATTTAGAGGCACTTCCTTTTTACTTCATCTGCTCTAAATAGCACGACAAATGATGTAGTGTAGAATGACTCATATGGATTTAAATGTTAACGGTAGGCTTTGTTCCTCCCAGCTCTTTTCGTTGCATTGTTCCTTAGATTTATATCAGATGCATGCAAAGTTTTACATGAACAGATACAAAAAATTTGTATCGAAAATCAGTACAGAGTTTAAAATCAGACAGTGCCTCCTCTGATGTTATGTGTACCTTATGTCTGAGCAAGCTATTTTGATATTCTTAAACCAAAGTAACCAGAATGATTTCCAGTTTTGCTGCCACCTGCCATTAGACACTAAAGCAATTTAGATGCTCAGATACCATAGCAGCTCCTTCGGGTTTCCATGTCGACATGTATGAAGCCGACGTCTGGCGTTAGCGACGTTAACACGAGCGTCACCGCACGCGTCTGTGTGTCTGTATGTGTGTGATTGTGTGAAAACCCCTGGACATATGTGAAAAAAGAATCTTTGACTTCATGCTAGGGTGTGTATGTGTACACCAATCAGTGCTTGCAGCCAGAAGAGGCCATGGCCATTTGTTCTGAGATAACTGCAGTGTTAAGCCTCACCTTGTTTATATGACTACATGCCTCTCAGCATAAAATGAGTTGATTCTGAACTAATTGGAAGATGATTAACTGTGCTGTTATATCGCCTTTAGCAGAATAACACTCGTCCAGTCCAGAACAATATGTTATATCATCCCATATAGACAGACTGTGAAGTTGCCAGGCAGGCAGCAGGAACAGAGGAGGAGTGAGGCATGCTGATATGAACAGGGCTATTTTAGTCTTTGAGATCTTGAGGCACTTTCTAGGTTTAGATTATGATAGCTGTGACAGCAGGGTCCTCTGTGATCACTCCCACTCTTCAAAGTGTGGTGAGGACAAACATCTGAAAGTTAACTTCTGGTGTGAAAAATGAAGTGAGAAGAAAACAGGAAGAAACAAACATTGTTTCGCTGATGACTGCTTTTTATAACTTTTAATGGTAGGAGTATATTTATGCAGTGCTTAATATCCCAGCCGGGTATGTGAGTGTGAAGCTAATTTGTTTGACTTCACTTAACTTGTTTGATGCTCAGGTTTAAGTAGTTAAACACACATAAGCTGACATTTCATGGACATGGGCATCTGAGTTTCAGTTCTTCACAACAATGTGCTTCTTCCGAGAGGCTCATCTTAAAGCTAGACTCAGCCATACAGCGCTGCAGTGCGTGTGTGTGTGTGTGTGTGTGTGTGGGGGGGGGGGGGGGGGGGGTGTTGCTGTTGCTGCTGCTGCTGCTGTTGCTGTTAGGAATTTATTATCCTGACTTACATGATCTATATCCGTAATACAAGCAGAGTTTTACGCAGCTCTGCTGTGGTAAGAAGTTATGCACTTGAAGTTAGTTGAACTTATGTATGCAGGACATACAGCACCAACTGCACTACTGCAAGTCACACTATAGTTTACTTATTAACCTAGTAGATACTGGATTTGGCTTTTGGCCCACTATGCCATAAATTCCACTTTGTTGATTATAAATGTTATTACACATGACTGCGCTGACGTAACTTTCCACAGCCTGTCTGAATAAACATGTCTATATATTTGGAGCTGATCCTCTTCACTGTCCCATGTTGAACCTACAGAGCATTGCTGATACTGTCTTTTAGGTACCACTGTGAGTAGCCCTTAAACAGAATCACCAGACTTACACAAGCAACTGTGACCAGATATTTACCTGTGACAAGTTGTTTTTTTTTGTTTTGTTTTTTTTTAATTGTGTGAAAACGGTTCTAAAGAAGAAACCCTGTCAACCACACCAGACACATGCAGCTATTGGTGTAACACAGTGTTGCAACTGTTTGCCTGTAGTTGCAACAGATGTAGTGGTAATTTAGAAACTGGTAAGTTTATGCTAATTTGTTACCTGAAAGTTTGAAATACTACTTTCACTACTTTTTCTGTATTTTTCATACAGTTTGATTGTGGTAGTCATTTAGTCAGTTACTTTATTATGGGACTTTCTGCTTCAACTGATGTTCTTTAATAGACACCCACCTGGCTAATGCAAACCCCAATAAATCAGCTAAACAACTAACATATTTTCAGCACCATAGCGCCGCGATAATGCTTACATAGTGATGCGACCTACATTTGGATTTTTCAGTGTTTAATCCAAGTGATATACTGTAGATGTAAAATAAATCATTAGAGAGATGAGGTCTGAACTATCAGTGAAGTATTTATGGAAGTTAAATGCTGATATTTACGAATATTTTCTCCTCATCCCCCTTTTCCTCACTAGCATTGTTTCTGAGCGTCACGACAAGAAGATGCCACTGGGTGAGGACTGTCATGCCTGGAAAAAGAAGACCACTGACATAAAGGAGAAGTATGACTTCAAGGATATCCTGGGCACGTAAGTGTGTCACCACCATAGTGCTGAAATCCTTTTTGTTGCCAGTTTGTGAGATGTCTTTGTCACACTCTGGGAGACAGTACAGTACCATGAACTCATAAACAATGTGTTCTTTAATACCTCTCTGCCCACTTGTCTCACATGGACAAAAGGCAGAAATATGCACCTGATGCACTTGTCTAATTTGGTCTAATTTTAAAAAATGAATATTTATGTATTTACCTGGTAACTGTTGCTGCTCAAAGAATGAAGGAACCATAGTTTGTAAAGAGCACTCCGCCCTAAATATATTGAGAATAGGCAAGTTATGCAACCATCTGCCTTAAAAGGGTTTTGCCGTATTTTGCAAACCTTCAGCTTCATGCTGGGCTGCTCTTGTGAATGTCAGGCTTTTAGTTTTGTGAAACTGAAGTGGTCCACCTTTTGTTTCACCTGCCTAACTCTCTTCAAAGTATTATATCTACTCATAATTACTTGTTGTATGTCACACAGATTTTTTTGGACCCAGCATCTACTGTCCTCAGTTGTTCCTCACCTGTCAGGGCCAGTGGCTACATTTATCTGCTGTGTGCAGTCTATATGGTTATCAGCAGCTGAACAAATAAATGGATATATGGAAAACCCTGTAACTGATGGCAGATGGTATAGTTCTCTCAGACAAATGGGGAAAAAAAAGGGTCACCAAATACACTGGAGATGTTCAGTATACCTTGGCAGCCTGCCTAAGTAAAGCCTGTGTATGAGAAACACTGCCGTGTCACTGGTATCCTGTTGATCTACCTCTCTGGCACAGTGTCAACAAACCTGCCACAAAGCATTATACTGAGTCACTGATCAGCTGCAGCTCGTCTGTAAATGAATACAATGTTAGACCTCTTAAGGGAGTGTATTTCATAGGAAAATACACAAGGTAGACACACAGCCTCATAACCTTCCATGGAATTGAATAAACGTGTCTAATACAGTATCAACAGAAGCCCAAAATGATACTCTTGAGAAGGATAAGCATTAATGCAGGTTTAATCTGTTGATTTATGTCAAATTTTTCTTAACTTACCTTATAACCTTGAAACTCTGAAGGGCCTCTCAACAAATTATCGCTATTTTATACACCTGAATATTTTATACAGCAAAAAGAAAAGATTCAGACAGATAAACTACAGGCAAATGAAGATGACATCATCCCCTATTCCCCTCTATAGTGTTTAACTGTGAAACTTGTTTTGGCAGTTTCAGGTACAGTTACGCTGTAAATTTATGGCCCACTGTTCAAGAAATCAAGCCTATGTTCAAACTACAGAGCTGAATATCTGTTTTTTTCCAACACATTATTATATGAGACTAATTACACACAAAAATATGTAACAATCTTGGATTCTCATTTCTTAGTCTGTCAGCTGTGTCATTCGTGTGAAACACTAGAAAACGAGGTGGTACCATTTTGTTTTTAAGTTTTTACTTGCTGTTGTTTTTCTGAGTTTTAAAGTACTGATCTGTCAGCACATTGGGAATAAACTTAGGGCCGTATATAAGCCCTTTTTGCTGGTTTTTCTGTTTCTCTGAAAATTATTTAAGGTGCGTTTTTATTAAAACACCAGCAGTCCTTACCTAAATTCCATATTATCTGTACTTTTAGAGAAGACTTTTATATTGTGGAAGGGTTTAGATGTAGTTTTCTGAGTTCAGCTTTGTGCTTGTCTCCTTATTAATGTCCTGTTTTTCTTGCTGCCGTGTAATCTCTCAAAGTGTGTGTGTGTGTGTGTGTGTGTGTGTGTGTGTGTGTGTGTGTGTGTGTGTGTGTGTGTGTGTGTGTGTGTGTGATATGACTTAATATGTCTCAGTATGATTTATTCGTGAGTGTTATCTCCTTTTTTTTGCCCATAGAACATAATGTTAAGTTGATTCATGTTTTCTTATTTTTATTTTGCTGGAGAAAAAAATGTGAAAGTGGCCACTTTCAAGAGTAACTCATAGTATGAGAAACATAGAATGCATATAAATCATAAATGTTCAGTTTATAATTTATTCAAATGAACATGATTGCATGTGTTATCAGTTCATCTCAAAATGGTCACACTTGATTTTTGAGGTGCAAAATGGCATCCTCACTGTTTGGCATTTGTAGAAGCTTAAATCAATCCTGACATTTCTTAAGAGCAGCTTTAGTCTGTGCTGTATAGTATGCAGGAACGTCACTGTGGTCGCTGTACGGTACACTAATCTAAAGCCAGATGTGATTTGGCTCTCACAATAATGCAGTTTATCTCATTATCAAGACGTCAAGACTATTTCTGTCCTCCTGAGTTCATGCTGGGGTTGAGATGGTCCTTCTGTCTAAATCGTCCTGCTGTCACTCCCACTATGAAATGTTTTCCCAGCTTATCAAAATTACTGTAGCAATTTGGATTCCATTTTTTGCCTTAAAGAACATATTTTTGTGTGAATGCCTAGAAATGCACTTGTAACATTTAATCCCTATAATAACTCCTGGTTGCAAGCTCATTAATCATGGATGCTGAGGGTCATAAGACAGGATGTTTGTCTAAGGTGTCTTACTTAAAGCACTTTTTCCATACACCCACATCCTTGTTAGTCTAGGATTAAGTTGTGTGAACTTAGATGAAATCTAATCCAAGGTGAAACTTAAGCTCGTTTTGTTTATAAAATGTCTCCTTGCTCCATTTATCTCAAGAGTGCACAGAAGCAGGAATATTGTCCAAACCCAATAAAAATAATTCAAAGTAACTTAATCTCAATGACAAACTTCCAAAAAAAGTGAAAAGTGAAAATTATAGTGCTTTGATTTGATATCTGTACTGTACTGTGAAGGAGAAATTACAGCCAAAATAAAAAGATGCCAAGTTACCTGTGACACATTGCAGAAGCCCTGATCAGAAGCCCCCCCCCCATGGTTTTCATCATTTTCAAATTAATATCTATCTTTTCTGTCTTTTTGCCTGCACTTCATGTGCATAAACCAAAGTTCCCAGCTGAGCCTGGCTGATACGCACATACATGAAAATGCTTTCCCATCCTTTCAACCCTCTCATTGTCATCCCTCCAGTTCTCCACCTGCCCCTGGTTTGGGGCTGAGCTTGTTTATGGAGAGATCACTGGCTCAATGCATCACTCAGCTGTTTGCCACATTCATTTGCCTTTGCTGGATTGTTGTCTTGGTAACAACAGGAGACACTTTCCATAATGGACTCAAACAGTCACTATGGAAACAAAGTTTTTGATTCGCTATTAATAATCCACCACCGGGTGCATGTGTGTGCTTTGTGCATCAGACAAACTCACTTTCTCTCTTCCTTTCTTTTTTACATAGAAACACAGAAAATTTGACACACATACACCTTTCTCTGAACACTCATGGTTCATTTGGAGCTTTTCTTGGTGATATTTTGACCACGAAGGGGGATGGTCATTGATGTATCACCATCAGTATTAAACCGTGTCTCAAATAGAATTCATATATATACCTGTCCTGAATTTGCAGAAACATTCAGTAAATGTAAATTGGGTGTATTTACTTGACTTATTTTGTGTTAGTCATATTTGTTTATTTCCTTCCTGGGCCTCCAGTGACACAGATATCCAATACAGTTAGTTTAGGATGTTTAGGGTGCCAGTACAGATACTGTACCTTGGCTTTAGGTTTATGCCATTACTGAATACTGATACAGTTCCAGTGTACATTAACAAGCTGTGTTCCTCACTATGAGGTAAAGACTAGTAATCATTCTTTTATTTTTCAGGCAACATCAGGCTCAACTTAAACACTTTTAGAAAACAAATTTAACAGGTAAATACAATAATATAAATGTACTGAATTGCATTTTTTTTAATCAAAATAATACCAAACAATGGTACTTATCAAAAATACAATTTGTTTCAGTTGCTCATACTTTTTACACTTTCACTCTCATGTCTTTCTCTGCTCTTTGCTTCACCCTGTGTATCCCTCCCTGCCAGAGGTGGGAAGTAACAAAGTACAAATACTTGAGTAGAATTTTCAGGTATCCGAACTTGGCTTGAGCATTTATTTTTCTGAAAACCTTTTACTTTTACTCCCTACATTTTTACACACACACACACACACACACACACACACACACACAAAAAACCTCTTTGCATTTTCAAAACAGACTCATTACTTTAGGTTTAAGACATTTGAGGGGAGTTATTTCACATCACTGTGCACCTTCAAACATCTAACTGATTTGAGCCTAAACAGAGGGAACAATAAAACATAAGACAATCGTATTATGTATCCATTACTGGTGCTTAGCGCATGCAAAGAGATGAAAGAGGCAAAACCATGTAATTTAAAACCCATCATTGACAACTCTATACTCAGGGGTTAAAGTGGGTCAGAATGAGTGCAGATGTCTGTAAGTTGTGGTTGCGGTACTTCGACATCTAGCTAGTGCTACAGAAGACGAACGAGCATAAATGGAGTAACATGTTGTGGCAGGTAATTTCAAATGCAATGTGTCTAACAGCTCAACAAATATCAGCAAACACAGAAACTATGTGCAGTTTGTCACACAGTCTGTCTGCTAGCTGAAGGTACAGCTGCTGTGTTTCCCAGAGTGAGAGAGAGAGAGTTCAGTCAGAGATGGAGAAAGATGTAAGAAAGAGGAGAGGGAGAAGAGAGGTTAAATTTAAAAGTAAGGACTCCTCAGTGACATCTGATAAACTGGAAATTTAAGCTTACTTGTCCTCATTTTTCAATCACATCTGTATATGATGTGATATTTAAGTGTAATAAAATTTTCCTAACAAGTGTAAACTCCAGTATAACAAAATGGAAAAATGAAGACAGAGAGAAGAGATGAAATGGAGAGCACAGTCAACAGCTCTTTTATTGTGGTCAACTCACTTGACCACTGTTTGCTGGAAATCACGTAGACGGTTACAAACTACTAAAAAAAAAAAAAAAACAGAACTAGTGGTGCAGCATGTTTGAAAAACTGTTAACTCCCCTCATGCTATAACAATGCTTCTGATGAGTGACCTGATAAATATAGAACTGAATTAAATACAGCCCTGTGCAAACATCAGTTACAAGTACAATTTAAAAAAGTTGGTTCTTTGCTAAGTTGTCTGTTATGTGCAGACACAACACTGGTTCATCCCTTGAGTTAGGTGTTTTTTTTGTTTTTTTTTAAATGCTTGAATGATTCATAGGTCAGTGTTAAGAGACTTAACAAACAAAAGCATGTATCTGAAAATGGTGAGGTACAAGAACTGGACTGAAAATGAGTGAAAAAGCAGCCAATGTCCAAAGAAAGACTTTGTAAGACCTTCAGAAAGCCTGGAGAACTATTTCTCAAGACCACTTTTTAAAAAGTCTGGCTCCTTGGAAATAATATAAATTATGGGGAAGCGCTCAAGCCTTTTGCAAAGTACTCTAGATCAGCCCCATAAAGTGTCCTTTTGTCACAGAGGCCCCATCCAGCTATCTGATCAGTATCTGATTTAGGTATCCAATCAGTACATCGCTCCTATAAACCACATAACAGTGGCATGCATTTGTTTTTTACTGTTAATCCCCAGCTGCAGGCGCATGTTTCTGTAATCAAAACAGATGGGGATTAATAAAAACAAGCAATGGCACTGCAATCAACTCAAATCCTCCCTTAAGTTAATACCCCCCCAACCCCCCTCTCTTACTGTTTGTGTCCAACCCATCTCAAAACTTACACCCCTGCTGTCAGAAAGCCAGCTCCGTTTTTGGCTCCACACCTCTATCACCTGCTCTCAGTTTCCTGGTTTCAAACTGTGTTCATTGTGGACCGGGGGATCCCAGTGTATCCTGCTGCCCTTTGATTTTCAGCTGAAATTAAAGCATTCATTATGCAGGATTGAGGACACACAGCTGAACATAAGAGCATGCTGCAGATCCTCTTCAGGGTTATTGTTAATCACATATAATGTATTACAGTTACATTTATAGTTCAAGTTCTGGTTACATAAAAAGCGCACTGTCACCGTTATCTGGAATTTAATAAAAGTGGGTATATATTGCTTTGTGTTTATGAAGCTACACATACACAAAATCAGTTATTTTGATTAGATAGTTTGAATTTCCTTGTCCGTCCTGGTGCTTTCCTAAGCTTTATTTCAAATATTGACTCGCACTGCCCTCTCTAGCATATGTTGGCAAGCATGTGTCATCAGTCAAATCTGCCTGGGTATACTGTTCAGTGTCACAGTTCATGTATTTGGAACATGAACATTGTCATTCTGTAGTAGATTATTATAAAGACTGTTCAACTTAATGTAGAAAATATGAGTGAATCTGCTTGCATTGTTAGTAGTGTTTTATTTGAAACTCTTTCTCAGTGTGTCAAAAACTAGATGACCCTGTTCTGTTATGTCCTTTAAATCCCAGCATCCTGCATCAATTCACTTTTTCCTCATTTCTGTTAGGATGTTGACCCTTTCAGCATAGTGCCCAGAAACTTCTCTTTTTAAAAAAGAAAAGAGTTCCCACACTCAGCCAAAGGCTTTGAGATTTCTTTACTGATGATAAACTGCATAAATGAACCATGCTGACTTTTTTTTGACATTTAAGTGGCTGCATATGTTCTCATGCCACGAGAAGAAGAGGGGAAATTCTTTGTATTTTTAGCCCAAAAAACATTGCAAAACACAGAGGAGATAAAGCAACAAGAGACTGGGCATAAGAGGAAGTCGACAGTAAGAGTAGGAGTGCGTGGTGTAATCATCTAAAATCATTACAGCTGATGGATCGGCCCCTTCCTATCTCCGTCATTTATGTTCAATGGTGACCCAGTGGCCCTGGCCCTCGCTGTTCTTATGATCTGCTGTTGGCAACAATTGATTTGGTAAGAGTAGTGTTTTTGTGTGTGTGTGTGTGTGTGTGTGTGTGTGTGTGTGTGTGTGTGTGTGTGTGTGTGTGTGTGTGTGTGTGTGTGTGTGTACGGGTGGGGGGTGGACAGGCACAGAGAGTAAAAGGATTCATAACAACAACACTTGTTTTTCTTTTCTGCCCTATTGTGAATGTTCATGAACACATGCAGTATGATCATAATAATCAATAAAGCTTCTCTGTTTCTGTTATCTCTTGTTGGCCTTAAGCTCCTCCCATCTAACTCGCCACCACTGAGAATGAAAGAGGATCCATTCATCATTTCTCTTCTCTTTTAACTAAACAAGGAACACAGATATTTTTGTGCATTAGACTTCGGAGTGACTTGGGCTTCTTTCAGTGTCTGTTTAGTGTCTACTCAGTGGATAACATACTAATATTTTTAGCATCATGAATGTGGATTTCTTTGATATGAATATGTGTTGCTGGTGATTTCAGTGTTTCACTGAGAAACAAGATTTTTTTTGTTTTTTGCCAATGCTGGGACACAATCTGTTTATGAAAAAGGGAACCTTTTGCTCCACTTGTTCCCGCACACTCATGCCCCTCGGCTATATTACACGGGTTTTAACACTGATTTGCCACTCTATCTGAGGGCTCTCTGCTTCTGAGTGGAAAGGTTCAATAACTCGGCACTAAATGTGTATACGTCTGAGTGTAAGTGTTTATTTGGGGCACTTTTGCTCATAGATGCACTTGTGAATGACTATAGATTGTATGACCAGAGATGAAGCTTTGGCGCTGCCTTAGCATCAAGTGTACTTACAGCAAATTATGATAGGATTACCTAGCAAGACCATGGAAAAAAAAATAACTCCTAGTCATATGAAATATTATAGTAGTTTTGGGGACATACAGCAGGCCTATGTCCAGATGTAAGATGCATTCACAGAAAGTAAAATGATACAGCAGTTTACACTCTTTACAGTCAGGTTTCATGAATGTGCTGACTGTTATATAAAGTCCTCACCCATTCAGAGTTTCATTATTGTATGGGTTTATGCTAGAGTTACACTAGGGAAAACAATGGTTGGAGACCATGGCACAACAATTAACTTGTGATCTTGTTCCCTCTGAAATGGTTGCTTCGAAGACAGGAACCAGGTATTCGACCACACACAGAGCCAACTGCGATCTTTAAAGCGACTTTGGTCCATCAAGACCGTGATAAAACAGCAATGAGGTAGAGTCAGTCTGCTCTCAGTTTGCAGTTGGATGGGGTCAGGTTGCAATTACATGTAATCTGTTTGTGAGACATCTGCGAAAATCAGATGTGTTGCGATCTGCATACACAGAAATTCACATTAACTAGTTACTTAGAATCCAGCCAGACCCTCATAGATTTGAAACTGAAATTCAGAAATTCCTCCACAATCAGTGACATAGTAGCTCTGTATTGTAGCAGTTAACACATTTGCCTAACATGATCTCTGGTTCAAGACAGGGAAGAGACACAAATCCCTCAGAGGTTACACCACGAAGGGCATCTGGCATAAAAAAAAAAAAAATCTGCCAAATCAAATATGTGGAGCCATCTACTGTGGAGACCCCTTGTGAATAAGTGAGCAGCTGAAAGAAGGTTCTCCACAAATAGTGGCGTAGTTGCTGCAGGGTGGCAATTTAACTGCAAAATGACATAGACGATGAACAACCTTACTTTTATATAGGAGTGTAACCAGAATACAGCCAGTTGTATTCCCGAGAGATGCATCGCAGACAAGTTGCACTCATCCGCGCAGACTGTTTCAGGTTGAATGCAACATGTTGGCAATCTGTCTGTGTCGGTAATTAGACAGCAATTATTTGCATGTCTTTGTCTGAGAGTGATTGCAATCAGTCCGAGCAAGACTGCAATTGTTTGAAGGTTGCATCCAACAGGCAACCTGTGCAGTCACTTTGCAATCAGAAGTGGTTGCCCAGAAGTTGAGTGTGCAATACCCTCAGCCTCAGTTGATTGCGGCATATACTTGGAATTGATCAAAAAGATATACCATATCACTTTGTGATGCTATTGAATCCATATTGTGACAATTTAATTGCTTTGTTGCTGTGTTGTGCAGTATTTCCAGGTAGTAGGTGACCAAAACGCCCCATGACCACACATCCATGTGTCAATATATTTATAGTATAAAGTGTAGTGTTGAGGTTCAGACACACATAGAATTTGAATAAAATTTAGCACAGACTGGCTTTTACTACTTTTCTGCATGTGAAGTTGAATCAAACTAATTCAAAATGATGATTAATGAAGCAGTTCAGACAAAAGAAACAGCCACCTTTATGGAGCAGATGAGTCTCACAGCATGAGAGCTGCCCCACTTCATGTATATTTCATCTCTGTGCTTCCTTTTTTTTTCTCTGTCCTAACTCTCTCATCTCTCCCCTTCATTTACCACCGTATTTATCCCATCGTGTCCCCATAATAGCACTTATTACAACATCAGTTTTTAATCTTTCCATAAACCCCAAATGTCTCCATTTTTCTGTAACGTTATCCCTACATAGACACCACTGGCCTATAAAAAGGACTTTTTTTTTTTTTTTACTTGAGCCTGAGCTGCAGGATGGATAATATTAAATCTTCCTTCATTTAAAGTAAGTAAGTGGATAGGCCTGTGCTACGGTATTAGAAAGCAAAGCACAGGACAACACCATTACTGTGCCCTTGTAATAGTGTCTCAGACACTGATCTCACCAGGAGTTATGTGTAGAGGTAGTGGCATGCTATTCTCTCTTTCGATCTTTTTTTGTCATCTGGCTTATTTCCTCTTCTCCCTGTTCTTTCAGTTTCACATTCCAAAAATAATAATCAAGTGGGACTGATTTTTGCATGCTAAATATACATTCATGGAGACACTAGCAGCCATAGCACCGATCAGCGGGGTTTAACCATTCCTTGGAACAATGACAGTTTAGAACCATTTCCAACTCCAGCACAATCCTGAAAATCCATCCCTGCTTATGGCACCTTCAGCCCTTCAGCCCTGCCCTGACCTAATTCGAACAGAAGTCTGTGTCTCAGCACAGCACAGCTCAGCATGGCATAGCCTGCAGTTCCTGGAACGAACGCACATGCACACACAGCACACACACACACACACACACACACACACACACACACACACACACACACACACACACACACACATATATGCCTACTGTCTGGCCCACTTAGGCATCTCCATCTGCTCATAGCAATATATCCCCCTAACAGCTTTTAGTACACTCACAGGCTTGTCATGTACATCTTCCCACAGTCTTTATCCATTGTTATAATCCTTTATTGCCCATATTTCTCACATTTCAAGCTGTCCACATATCAGCAAACTGGCTTGAAAAGACATTCCATGCTCTTATTATCTCCAGTCCAAGAAATCCGTAGGGATGCATGTTCTTTGCTGTCTAGCTTAATTACACTCCACTATATGACTTGGTTGGGGATTTTGCTTTCATGTATGTGCTTCAAAGCAATTCCTGCCAGTAAGTGGACTTTAAACAGTGGAAAGTTTAATCTATTTTTATTTTAAATGGAGAATAAAGCTCTGGTAGTAACTGAATCTAGGCTTCTAGAAAGTGAGATTGCAAAGAACTTAGGGACACAAACAGTTGCTCTATGATGGCTGTGTACATATTTAATTTTATTTTATTTGGGTAACAAAAAGACAAATAATACAAAATACAGGAATAATTAAACCAACATTGCCACCTATTAAACATTCATGAAATGACCATAGGGTATCCAGCATAGCCCCATTCACTGATCTAAGTAAGCACCCAGGCTTACTTAGCGATACGATTATCTACCGGCAGAGAAACAGGCACTTCGAAGAGGCTCTGATGCCAGGGGACAATGTAAGGAATCGTGTGGGTTAACACATCCAACAACCAAACATTTTGACTTGTCTGCTTGCAACTTTGGCATAACTGAACTTGGACTACAAAATCGCTGCGAGGAAAAAAATGGCAGATTCACGAAATTGGTTAGCCAGAAGTCCATGACCTTGTTTAGTAGTTCCACAGCAAATACTGTGACGTAATAGACAAGAAAACGTAAGAGGGAATAGAGAAAGCTGAACACACTGCAAGGTATGACCCAAAAAGAATATAAAGATTTCTAAGCAGCACCGGGAGAGAATAAATTTAAAATTTCTGCACTCCTAGACACTCAAAGTACACAAAAAATATATATATATTTAAGGGCTAAAAAATTTACATTTACATTTACATGATATGTCCACTTTAATATTTTAAAAGTCATCACAGTGATTTTTAAAATGGAGTAGTGTATAGTGTAGTGGTTTACACCTCAATTTGATCCTGGGAGGAGATGCAGATCCCTGTGGGGTTGTATCAGGAAGGGCATCCGGCGTAATGGGTTCTCACATAAAACGTGGCTATAAGGCAGTGTAGATTGTCAGTGGCATAATAATCCTCTGTGAAGGAAAGATTCTCTCTGCTTTTATGTATTATGTATGCAACAAACTGATCATTAATGATGCCAGCACATATGTATTTGTAGATTTACAGCTGTTTTAATTTACAAATAGTACTCCCTACCCAAACTCAGAAAATATGTTCTGTTGATGGTTCATCGGTGTTTGATGGTGATCAGATGGCCAAATGTAAATTGTTAATGTTTCCTATATTTAGATTTACAGAGTTACATAAATGTTAGGGTTGTAACTTAGAGAGGACAGAGAAATTGTGGGATCACTGTCTACCTGCCGTCACCATACTCAGACTGACAATAGTATGCACTTTAAGAGAAATATTTGTCTTTTAGTTAATTGATGAGGTCACTCTTGCCAGTAGCTCTCCATGTTGCTCTGGATGTAGCTGTCTGGTTTTCTTAGTATGGTTAGTTATTCTTTCAGTGTAAAGTGCACTGAGGTATTCAGCTAGAAAACATAGTGAGGAATTACTAAGATGAACGTGAACAAAACATCAGTAACAGTAGGTTATATTTTTAACCAGTTAAAAGTAAATAAAGCCCCTTTCCATTAAACATTTGTCATACACTCATACGTATTCATCCTCAGCTATTTCTCACTCGGTATGATATAGCAAATCAATTCTCATCACCACAGGAAGGTTTAATATTGCAGATATGTAACTAAACTCAGAGAACAAAATTCAAATATATACTCATCGTGCCTCTGCACCAATATAATGCTCCATTAGTTAGTATTAGATGCAGAGAGAAATGGTCCTCTTTCAGAGAGAGTGAAAAAATTTGGAGGCTAAAGGGGGGGCTTTAATGTGGAAGCTTTTGAGTTTTCTATGGCCTCGACTTTCTGATTTCTTACTGATTTCTTTCATTTTCACTCCCTTTTTTAATTGCTTGTTAAACTTGTTGGTTAGGTTTAGGAAATGATTGCCATTTGGGTTAAAATACACCCCTTTGAAAATTGACCCTTATCCACTGCCTTTAAATGTGGTGCTAAGTGTCCATATGTGGTGTGTTGAAAGTGAGAGACGTGTCTTGATATTGTCATAACCTGCTACATCAGGGCACCAGTGACAAAGGACACCTATAATTTTGAGAGACCATCAGCCTCATCTAAATGGTAGTATTTTACACCCTAGGAATGAATATGGACTGGCAAAAAATCAGTTGATGCAAAACAGTATGCTGTAAACCAACATGGGCAGCATTATTAACTCGTGAGGTAGATATGGTTAAGAGGAGCTATATTCATAAAATTTGTCCTGACATCTTTTGTGTAATGTTGCTGAAAGTCAGACAAGTATTTTTCAGTGTCTCAAACTTTTCTGTCTGCCTTGGTGGGGGAAAATAGTCATTATAGAATTTAAATTGCTCTACCTTTTACGGTTAAACATCACATTTTACTGTGTTGTATTCTTCTGCTGTGCTGGTATATGTGTATCAAGAGTGACTATGGTTTGATTGTGCAGATTGTCATATTTGGGAGGCCCACAGAGCAAAGATGGTCTTTTTTATGTTTCAGGTCCAGTATCACAGTTGGGTATCTCTCAGCTCTGATTGGACCAGATGGTCCTTCCCTATGTCTCTCTGACCTTTCCACAGTTACAGTTTTGTCATCTGTTTACATACCTTCCCGACCAACTTCTCAGCAGGACAGATGGCAAAATTATAGAAATAAGCAATTTTTTTTCCAGGAAAAATAAGTCTATGGCAGATAGTTAGAGAAGATTTGTATTTCTAAAGCATCATTGCCATTGAAGGAGTACTTCCTTGGCAAGTTTTATTTATTTTTTTAAAACAAGTTACTTACTTTTACTTAATTTTAAAAATCACATGTTCTTTACACGTCTGTATCATCACAGATACCTTTATATAACACAACAGACAGTAACAAACAAAAGGCAAAAAATGTTCTCATTAAAATCGGAGGCTGAAGGGACTGCTGACATTTGAACCTTATGAGGAATAAAAATAAAACAACATCTTATCCACTTGTTTGGGTGGAGTGTGAAATGAACAGAGACTGTGTTTATGCAAATATTTGAACTATTTGAGGCATACATGTGTATATTTTATTTTCTATATTTGACTATATACAGTATGTCTATATTTAAGCTCTTGTGCAAAGTATTTGCATAGTAGATTTCGGAGAAACGCCCTACCGTTTGTATAATTCCAAGCAAGCTTTCAGTAAGGGTTTAGTGGCTAATAGCTATCCAGTTATACTATGTCAGTGTGCCTGTGTGTGCGTGAGGGTGAGGGGAGTGAGTGTATCCTGTTTCTGGACACAGTTCCCATGGTGCCGATTAGAACGTCCTGTTTGGAACAGGAACAGCTCGGTAAACACAGTTGTTTACCTTATAATCCAACTCAAACCTTGGCTAGGATTAAGCTTTCAGCAAACCCACAACACCGCTCTACACCCACTACATATCCATCCTATCTATATTCTTTGTATTTTCTTACCCTGCACTGTCCCAGTGGCAGAGACATCAAGCAATGCTCAAGTAATTTACTTTAAAGCTATTGAATTTTGTGGTATAACAAGTAGTTAAGGGTTGCTGCTACAGACTTATTTGGTCTGGCCTGTGTGGTGACCAGTGCAGAAGGCAGTTTGCTGACCTTGTCTGTTTCTGCTATTTTTATTGCACAGTGGCTGTCAAGTCAGCTACTCATTGAAATTGTCATTCTAAAGGCGAAAGCTCAACGACCAACACAATGAAAGTTCCTGATATTCAGAATAGCAGGAAGTTTCTTATGCAACTACATGAAAATGATGTCCAGTATTGTTTTGTGATGGGAAGTCAGGAGTATGAATTTTTTGTGTGGCAAAATGTGGTTAAATACAATTATCTCAGGTTGTTTGAAACAATTAAAGTGAGGCAAAAATGCATCAGAATTACGACAAAAATGTGTTTGTTTTGTAATCTTGCAAAACAACAAATAAAACAAGCCTAAGGTCTGTAGTTAAAGACTGTGTGAACCACTGACACATCCCAAGAGTCCTTTGGTTTGTCAGTGGAAGCATGGAGAATGTCAGCTGAATCCTCCAGATGCTGCAGAGGAATTTGCAGCAGTGACAGCCTCCTCCACAGAGCTGGATTTCTGCCAAAGCTAATGGCCTTTCTGCACAATTTTCACTTTCTTGTTGACACGTGACCACAAAACCTTCCTCACAGGGTAACTCTTAGTTTCATCAAGAATTGGGTTCAAGGTTCTTTTTAGTTTTGTGGTTAAAAACACGAGAGATCTGCGTGTGAATCACTCTGTATACAAAATATGTTGAAGAACCAGTTGTTAAATATATCTAAGCTATCTGATCTGTTACTGTTCATTTGCTATCTTAATGACCCATCTTTATACAGACAAAAATAAATAAATTGTGAGCCCTGTATTTGCACATTCTATTTCTTTAAATATAAGCAGGAAGCAAGCAGTTTCACTTTAGTTATTTTTTAAGGAAACTCTTACCAATGTTATGCTGTGTGCACCAAAATGAGGATATCATGTTAAACTTGACATGTCAGAACACATACAAATTACAAAAAGAAGAGAAACACACGTGAGCTGAAAAGACCTGCAGGCAACAGCTATCACTGATCAGTGCACGTGACCTTTGCCAACACTGAACCCCTTTATGGAAAATCCTGATATCCTGAGCCATAATCTACATTAGGTGAAAACAGTCTACCTTGCTATAATTTAACATTGAAATTTGAAATGTGAATGTAAATACAATTTGCAAGGTTTTTTTTTTTTTTTTTTTTGGTTTTTTTTTTCTTCAGAATTCAGGGAGTTGCTTCTTTTTCAGGTGTTGCTGGTATGAAACCGTTCAGTCCTTCATGTTTGTCATTAATAATGTGTCTGTAAACCTCCTGACTGAATGGTTGTCCTTCCTTTCTGTCTACACAAATCCAGAGAGATAATAAATGATTTCACTTTTGATTGGCGCTCTTATTGAAATTCTAGACCTTCCTTCAGTCTCAATACCACTGGTTTTAAGAAGGCAGGGACATGTTTGAACATGTTATTGGCAGCCAATACTGACTAGATGGCAGATTGTTCCAAAAACAAACACTGTTCACTGTCTGTGACTAGTGTAATGTGAATTATGGCTTTGAAACACGATATCACAGGAATTATGAAATATCTGATGTGCAAACTTGCCTCTAAAAATACACATTTCTCCAGAATTCAGATTTTCTTCAGGTGAAGTAATAAAAAGAGTAAAAAAAATTAAAAAAGAGGTTTGTGTTTGTTGTGTAATGACACTTCTAACTCGAGTGTTGGAATAATAAAAATAATGATTTTATTTAATTGTTTTCACTGTTATGATAGTATACTTGCTGTGCAGCACTTTAGTCCACGTCCGCTGTGTTTAAATGGGCTACATAAATAATCTGACTGCACCAGAGAGTGATGACCTTGTGTAATAAGGTTGATTTTTGGAAGAACGAACATTGTAAAAGTTCATAAAATCCCTTCATATCAGTTAGAATGATCCAGTGTATTCAAGAGTATTGAAATTAATCATTTTACTTGTCAAACATGGTATCATTAGTTTTTCATACCATACTTATGCATTACACATTGCAATAAGAAATTTATTCAGTGTTTGTGTTTCATATAGACAGTGTGACATTGTGTCCATATCATTGATTGCTCTAAAGTCTCAAATTTATCCAACAGTAGTACTTAATAGAAAACCAGATATATACCTGACATTACCCAGTTCACAGAAACATGTGAATCTGTCTCATCCCAACAGTCCAACATGTGTTGTAAACACAGCATAAGGTCACGTGTATGGGATACACAGATGTTTTGCTTTGGGGCTAACTACCAGGATTCTTACGTGCTATTTCAGTATTTCACTCTGTCTTTCCTCAAGAAGTTCTGTAATCAAAGTGTACTAAATAAATAAAAAAATCAGAAAGGCCCCAGTTTTAATGGAAAGACTTTTTTTTTTTTTTTTTTTTTGTTTTTTTTTTTTGTTAATTGTGGTATGTGAACAGCTTAGAGGGATTAGTAGGCCTAAATAAATCAATACCAGATCAGTAACAGGAACATTATGTCATTTTTACATTGCCAGTGTTTTTCAAAGCAAGCTGATAAACAAAACATTTTTGTTTAGTCTGTCATTTAATTGTTTTGTTTTGTTTTTGTATTAAAACCATCACAAATCATCACAGTTTGAAACAGTTATGTATAGTCACATTACACACAGACACCATGTTACCAAATCTTCCAGGGAGGACCACCTAAGAACCTCATTCTGATTAGATCAATAGAATGAAAAACTGAAACATTAGACAAGAAACATGTAACCTTATTTCTGTTGTGATTTCTGTGTCGAACCCTATTTTTGTGGCCCATGGTTTTCATACAGTTATTGAACAGCTTTGGAGCTGAGTCAGAACTCTTTGGGCCTTTGTCAAAATGCCAGAGGTCCACCTCCACTCTGAAACGGGTCATGGGAAAGTGCTATTATTCTTTTGCTGCTCTGAGTTCTGATACTTGTTTTGATTTTTCTGGGTAGAGAAACCAAGAGAGAATGAAGAAAAAGAGGTGTAATGTTGTTTGTAGAAGGCTGTTAGATTTGTGCCGACAGACAGCATTACATGGGCAAATTTATAAGTTTTTATGATATTAATGGAGTCTGATCCACTCACATGGAAAAGCTACAGAAAAAAGTGTCCCATACTATGATTTACTGTTAAAAGTGGTCCCTTTCACATTTTCTTATACAATTTAATGTTTACGTCATTCAAGGTTAATTGTTATAATAATTGGGCATGTTGAAAATGCAAAGGATGTGTTTTTCTTTGAGTTTTTTCTGTTTTTTGGGGGGTTTTTTGTTTTCTCCATTTGTTTATATGGACTCACACATATACTCCATTATGTAATATCTGGCAATGCAAACAGGAGCCATCCAAATGATATACATCATCTGATATACAGAATCATATGAGTCAGACTTTAAAATTTTTGGCCTATATCAACATTTGTCACTGAGATAAACCTTGGTATTTAATACTGGTGCTTCCAACTCGTCCCACCAGATTGTAAGGTTTCCAGAACTTGACTCAGCATGCCAAAGACTTTGGGAGGCAGCTGATATTAAAAATAAACACAATCTGGCATCAGCAGGCTAAAATTTATATTAGCTCTTAGATGCTAATAGCCAAGAACTACAAAAGTTAGACCAGTTTAACATTAGAGTTGGAGTTTCTTGTTTTCTGTACAGTGTCACTGACACATGTGAAGAGCTCTATCTGAAGAAACGGTGATAAATAAACTAAGGTCTGACAGACTGACCCGTGTGTGTTTGTGTTTCAGGGGGGCTTTCTCTGAGGTGGTCTTGGCTGAGGAGAAGAGGACCCAGAAATTGGTGGCTATCAAGTGTATCCCCAAGAAGGCCCTAGAAGGCAAGGAAAACAGCATTGAGAACGAGATAGCAGTACTGCACAAGTAAGTGGACTTCTATGTCAGAGAATTGGCTTTAATAGGCCCCACATTGCTTCATTTAATGAAGTTTAAGGAACTACAAACTCCTTATTTTGAATGGAATTTGTTTGGAAACATTAGAGAGATCAGAAATTATTTATAAATATAGAAGATTAAATTGTTAAAAATCTGTATTTTAAAGCAGTGCACAATGAATTAGGAAGCTGTCCAGTTTGTGTTAGTGAAGATGAGAGCAAATAACAAAAGGGGCAGAAAAGAAGGTAGGCTGTGGCATTTAAATAATGGTCAGCTGGTACTAAAGGGCCCAAATTGTCCCAAGAAAATATTCCCCACACCATTACACCACCACCAGTAGCCTGAACTGTTGATGCAAGGCAGAAACGCTCACCAAATTCTGACATTACCAAACAAAAGTTGTATAATGTTTGGTATATTAAAGCATATATATATATATATATATATATATATATATATATATATATATATATATATATATATATATATATATATATATATATATATATATATATATATATATATCCATCCATCCATCCATCCATCCATTTTCTTCCGCTTATCCGGAGCCGGGTCGCGGGGGCAGAAGCCTAAGCAGAGAAGCCCAAGCTTCTTTATTTATATATATATAAATATATATATATAAATAAATATAATATGGGTGTGTGTAACATATTCTCATCATGCCACCACTGCTTATGATTTCATTAAAATAAAGATTTCATAAGACTTAAACCCCTGACTTTAAGCTTCTCCTGGCAGCATACACGTGATATTCAGTCATTTACCTAGAAAACTACTGCACATAGTTCCCCTTCACCCATGTCACCCACAGGTTTTCTTTCCACCTGAGAAAGTTGTATAATGTTTGGTATATTAAAGCAAGTGGCAGTTTCACGTTTTGTAATTGTGACGCTTTTCAAATGTGCCGTTCTTTAGATGCAGGGAATTACAGGCCACAGTGAAAATGGCTGATCTACTTTGGGTCCCAAGTTATTTTTAGAGCTCTTGTTGCCTGGGTTACAGGAGACACACAACTCTAGCCAATATACAGCTCTGATCCTTCCTGAGGTGAGGACGGTGGAATGAACGTGGTGGGGGTTAGTTAACAGTTCGGGTCAAATTTTGACAAATGAAGTAAACTGAGGTAAACTTGGACTGAAAATCAGGTCTTGCTCTATGTGAAGGTTTCATGAATCACTTTAACACCCAGTGGCACATGGAGCTGGGGACAGGGTCTTAGTGGGGAGCATTTAAACAATTTATAAATATACATTTTCATAACGCTGCACTAATGTTAGCATAGCACTTTGACTCTTTTATATGTGGCATTGTACTACAGTACCACATATTCTGGGCCTGAGCTTGTTTATATATGCCTCTTTTTTTCATAACTTTTATTTGTGGATGCAGCTGTGAGCTGTGTTCAGTGTTAATGTTGCTTGAAGTGTTTGCGAGCCTGTGCAGTGATTTCCACTACAGAATTCAGTCCATTGTTAATGCAGTGCAACCCGAGCGCTCAAAGATCACTTCTATTTTTATTTCTGATTAAACCTTAGTTTTTAGTTGTGAGGAGTTTTTCTAGCATTTCCCAAATTGGCTATCTTTTGTTGCCCCTTCCTAATTTTTACCTCCACTGTTTCAAAGAAAAACTCGAGGTATCATCATAGCTTTGGCATTGGTGGTGGCTGTTCCACAAAACTTTAATGTTGGCTGTAACTTGAGAGTGATGTGACCTAGGATGTTCAAATTGACACCATAGATGCATACTGTTCATGCTAGACCCATCACATTTCACACACTTGTATAGTGACTTTACTATACCCCACCGAACCCTCACCCAGGTTTTTCAGAAACAGTGTTATAGGTCATGAAATCACCAGAATAAAATTACTGTTTAACTCAAACAGGAAAACTAGAGCCAAGATCACCTGAAGTATCAAAAAACAAAACTGATTATGTATGTAAAGAATGAAAATCAAAGGTCGCCACTACTCCTATAAGACCCTTTCTCTCACTCTCTACGTTTTACTCTTCTTAATAAATAATTTAACAGCACAGGGGAATAACACTGAAGCAGAGTAAACCTGCTGTTTGTTTATGGGTGTGGGACACAGCTGTCACATGAAAATGTTGTTCATTTTTTTAAACTTTCTGCCAGTACGTTATGTGGCCCACTCTCTCTGCTTCCACTCTCTGTGAGGCCAGAGCCAGACCTGTCATCTTCAATGACTTGTTATGTCTCACTGTAAATTTATTGGGGCTTATTTAATGCAATGCAGTCACTTATTTGTAACTATGAATCATATAAAAGAGATCAGTGTATTGTCAATTGAGTGTATAATCACCAAGCCAGTGTAGGAATAACTCTTTCCTGTTTCTGTTTTCTCTTTTTACTTTATGTTACACTGGCTGTTTGGCTTTTCCTCCATTTTATAGGCCAAACATTTACCTAAGCACAGACATTTGCAAATACAGTGACTAATCATACTCTCCAAGTCACTTGTAGTTGTGCCAGTCAGAGGAATTTCTGTGATGTTGCTCTCGTACTTTGTTTCAAATCTGAAAAGAGTTCCGGAAAAAGCTAAACGTCATACCTTAAACATGTCTTTGTTCATGTGGCTACATCTCACTTAACATTGGACTCCAGATAATGCTTGTGTCAGACCACAAGCTTGTATCGGACACCTTTTGCTACAAAGTGAATTCATGAGATGAGGCATGCAGTGATTGTGATGTGATGTGGCTGTATATTCTGCTCAGTGTCAAACGGTGAACCTTGTTACCCTTACAGTAGCAGGCAAGTTGGTGTGACATTAGAAATTATTTACAAAGGTCAGAAAATCTTAATATTGAGAAAGGCATTATCCCTGTGGTTACCGTAAGACACAGGTAGCTATTTCAGAAAACACTTTTCCTACCACAGAAACTTCAAGATGTTTTTAAGAGCCATTCCTGTGGGGGATTTTTTTTCCTAAAGCTAAAGAATAAGTTATAAAAAGGCAAAGGTGTGAGAAGACACCCCCCCCCCCCGTTAAAGTCCAAAATTTGGCAAAAATCCCAAGGATATTTTGAATGAATCAATAAAAGATCAACAACAAGATATACATTTAAGAGTCACTAGAATGTCTTATTTTTTCTTTTTTTACTTTTACTCAGATGTCAGGTTTGGTTCCTAATATCTGCAGAGTTGGCAGCTCTGTCCTCTAGTTTGCTGACATGTGCTGATGAGTCAGCACAGGACAAACCCTAAATAGACACTTCAGCTTCACTTGGTGGACACTTTACCATGACCTGTGTCCATCATGGGTTCATCACCCACACAAACACAGAATGTTTACTACATGTGGCAGACCTTATGTGATTGTGTGTGAAAATGCATGTGAGCTCCCATGTGTCCATTTCTCATTCCACACAGAGCTAAGCAGATGAATGAAGGTGGATAAGACTCATTGCTGTAATCCAGCATGAGCACAGGCTGACGCATACATGGTTACCTTGGGTACATCTCAGACACATGGCTTTGTGTTGTCTTTGTCTTCCTACCTTCAACTCAGTAACCTTCAAACACATACCTTAGACCAGGCAAACACACAGTGCATGATTAGGGAAAAGGAAAAATCAGAAAAGAATGAAAGCTGAAGTTAACGTAGCACTATGGAGCTAAATTTTTACAAGTGGGTCCTCATCCCAGTCACATCTTCTCCTTAATATACAGTATAGGAGGATGTGCAGAAGTCTCAGTCCACCCCACATTTATTTATATGTTGCTAGTAAAAACAGAAAGTGATGTATTGGAACATGTGCAAACATAAATGGAAATACAGCATAAAAGACAAAAACAGTTTGTACAATTCTCACGATTTTGAAAGTCAATATTTGGTGTGACCACCTTTATTCTACAACACAGCCTGAACTCTCTGAGGCAGCTTTCTTGTCATTTCTTTAAGTCTTCAGGAATAGTTCTCCAGGCTTCTTGAAGAAAATTCAAAGCTTTCTTTGATTGTTTTCTGCCTTTTGTTCCATTCTTTGTCAATATGATCCCACACTGCTTCAATAATGTTGAGGTCTGGGATCTGAGCAGGCCAATCTATGACTGATACTGTGTTTTCTATCCATGTTTGCTTTTACTGCATTGGCAGTGTGTTTGGGATCATTGGCATGGTGAAAAATGAATCCATTCTTTCCAGATGGTATTGCATGGAGCATCAAAATCCATTTTGACAAGATCCCCAACACCACTGGCTGAAATGCAGTGCCAATCCATGACAGAGGCTCCACCGTGTTTTGCAGATGGCTGTAGACAAAAAAATAAAAAGTATTTTTTCCCCCCTATTTCTTAAGGGCAGGACTTTCAGATGCTGTAGATAGTTTTTTTGTTTTGTTTTTTTTTGGGGGGGGGGGGGCACTCAAACAAATTTTTTAAGGACACACTGCACACACACTAAGAGATGCTACTTTTTCAACTAATAGCTCTGTGGGAATCACCTTGTTGGTACATAAAGTATTTTATGGCTGGCATACTGTTATGTATGTATTTTTGTTCATCTGAGGCTATATTAAAGTTATATTAGAACCTGGTATGGAGCAGTTTGTTTTTTGTTTTTTGTTTTTTCATTTTTTATTATGATCATATTTAAACCTCAGAAATGAAAGTGTGTGTACTTTCTTTTGCACATGACTGTAGATGTATTTTGATGTAGTTTGACATATTGCAGGTGTGGTAGCAGTAGACATTTGTTAGACAGAGAAGTACAACAGCAATCTTGATCTGCTGAGTTCTTTTCTTACCCGTCCCTGCAGACTGAGGTCTCAAGGGGCAGCAGAGCACAGAGTTCAGCTAGTTAGAAAGCTGCATGCTACCACACAATGGAGCCTCCTCTACAACTGCTAAGATGCACTGAGTTTCCCACTCCTGCCTAATACTCAGTTAAGGGATTTTTTTTTTTTTTTTATGACACAAGATGATTTTTTGCTCCCTCAAACATCTCTTACAAATGCTAAAGAGTCGTGTAAAAACTGTTTCCTTCAAGTACTGGTTGAAGATTAGAATTAACAACTGAACTTCTCGCCTCCTTTTTCCTTTTTTTTCCTTTTCTCACAGGATTAAACACACCAACATTGTATCTCTGGAAGACATATTTGAGAGTAAATCACACCTCTACCTTGTCATGCAACTGTGAGTATTCACATATGTGTGGGACTGTGTGATTCGTCTTTGTATTTCTACTTGTGCTCTCTCCCACACACGGCTTGTCACATGCCATGAATTGCACCCTGTAACACATTCACTCAGGCACGCACACACGCACACACACACACACACACACACACACACACACACACACACACACACACACACACACACACACACACACACACACAAGAAAACTCTGTACTTTGCCTACTCGTGAGCAGCAGTGGGGAGTTTGCCCTCACACTAGCAGCCTGTCAGTGTCCCACCCACCTCAACTACTGAAATGTCACAAAGAGAGAAACAAAGGACAGATGAGGTTTAGAAGAACAGAGGACTCCAGAAAATAGAAAACATGTATTATTAATGACTGTCAATTTAGAGAAATGAAAAACAGCAGCAGAGAGGGAGGATGTACATTTGTCGAGGGAGGTTTTTGTTTACAGTAGGTGCATTTCATGGCAACATGTTTGAATTCCCTCATAATATTTTTGCGACCTTAAAATCCATATTGTGTTCTACCTCATTCATGGTTGTTCACTCTTTCATGTTGTGCTGCACCACAGCAGTACATCCTGTTCAATTTTTAGTTTACCTCTGCCTAATGGCATCAAACAAATGCTGCACATAGATGTAAAAACAGGCAGAAAAAATAGAAATGCATCATCATGGAACTGGAAGTATGTGGGCAAAGTGACACTGGGGACAATGTAGCCAAATGAGTGAAGATAAACAGAGGCCAACCCGGCTTTCCACACACTGCCTGTCTAAGCATCACTAACATCCCTTTCTTTCTTTGGATGTTTTTAAGATGTAAAATTATCCTGTGCAGGTGTGTGCAGTGGTAAAACAAACATCTTCTCATTGTGCTCTGTTCTGTTGATAGAGTCATGTCTCCATCTAGTGGCAAATATCAAGTAGATATTGTCAAACTGTTTCCCTTTTCCCAGTATCGTTTTAGACCAGGGGTAGGGAACTCCAGGTCTCGAGACCCGGTGTCCTGCAGGTTTTAGATGTGTCCCTGATCCAGCACACCTGACTCAAATGACTGAATTACCTCCTCAGTCTGCAGTCAAGTTCTCCAGAGTCCTGCTAATGACTTCTATATGTGATTCAGGTGTGCTGGATCAGGGACACATCTAAAACCTGCAGGACACCGGCTCTCGAGGCCTGGAGTTCCCTACCCCTGTTTTAGACTGAAAACTATATATATATATATATATATATATATATATATATATATATATATATATATATATATATATATATATATATATATATATATATATTATAAAAGCTATATTTACATCTAACTAATTAAGGATTTTTTTTGTTGGACTTTCCAGGGCATATGATTTTATGTTTTTACTGCATATTTAAATTTCCATCATGCTTCCCTTCTGCTTTCAGGCTCCCTCTCACTACCCTTTTCTTGTTCCTTTATCTACATTTAAATGCAGGGTGTCTGGTGGGGAACTCTTTGATCGTATCATAGAGAAGGGCTTCTACACAGAGAAAGATGCCAGTAAGCTCATTCAGCAGATCCTGGATGCTGTCAAATACCTCCATGACATGGGCATTGTGCACCGTGACCTCAAGGTGAGTCAGGGGTCAGAGATGGAAGTGAAAAGATTGACTTTGCGTGTCATCAGCAGTGTTTTTGTGCTGTAGGGTTTTATCTTCTGTATTTTGGCACCTAATGGTGGTTCACAAGTAATGTGCATGTTTTTATTGATTAATAAACCGAATCCTTGAGGATCTTTTCTACTAATAACAAAACAGTGATATCTTCTTCCCCCTGGTGAAATTACCTACCCCCCCCCCCCCCCCCCCCCCCCCCCCCAAAAAAAAAAATAAAAATAAAAATATGGCTTTGTTGAGTGTTAACAAAAGTAGGCTTTAGTGTCTTCTACTTTTTCCTAGTAAACATTTACTCATTTGAGTTCACTTTGCACGACCTTTTATGTTTTTTGTTTTGTTTGTTTTAATGATGACCCTTTATTTACATTCCTGGTTTTTGTGTTGTCCCTTAAAACCACAGCCAGAGAATCTGCTGTACTACAGCATGGATGAAGACTCCAAAATCATGATCAGTGACTTTGGTCTGTCAAAAATTGAGGGCTCTGGCAGTGTGATGTCAACAGCCTGTGGAACACCTGGATATGTTGGTAAAGGAGTCAGATATTGTCTGCAATTATATGTTGAAATATGTTTCTAATCAACCATCTTACATGATAGAGAATATTGTGCAGCGGCAGTATAGCATTGTACACCACATTTTTCTCAAATTTCAGTTTTATACCACAGTTTCATGGCTGAGAGTGTACTGTGCGTACAGAAGTACAGTTTTCAAAAAGGAGACACAAACCATGCTAAATATGTATCAGACATCATGAAGGTTGAGTCTTGTTACATTGTGTGTAAATAACTATCACATTCTGTTTCTTCAGCCCCTGAAGTTTTGGCTCAGAAACCCTACAGTAAAGCAGTGGACTGCTGGTCTATTGGTGTCATAGCCTATATCCTGTGAGTACACTTTTTAGATGTAGCAGTAGCCATACACAAGATGAATCCACTTCTGCACAGATACAGCATTTTAACAGTCAAGTAATCTTGCATTTTGATATAGATTAATCACACTGCACCATGTTTTGGATCCAGTAGAAATAAGTAGTATTTTATGTTAAACTGTCCTCTCTCTGTGTTTTAGGTTGTGTGGTTATCCTCCCTTCTATGATGAGAATGATGCCAAACTGTTTGAACAGATCCTGAAAGCAGAATATGAGTTTGATTCTCCTTACTGGGATGATATCTCTGATTCAGGTACAGTCCAGACATGAGACTTCTCACTAAGCTTTTCGTAACTGATACTTTTCAAGCTGATGATCAGTCCCAATGGAAATGCTGTGATTAAAGCAGCAACACATCCTATTAACAAAAACTTCAGTTTCCCAAATCACCAGAGGATCATGTTGTGGGTGTGTCCTGTTTAAGCCATGAAGGTAGTTCAGTCTTTTTCCTTGAGGTCAGAAACATCCTTCTCCTGAATCACTGATAGTCCTTACTTGATCACACAGAAAGAGATGAGCCACTCTAGAGGAGATGTTTACTTCCTTTTTTTAAATTCTGACAGTCACAACCAGCTCTTGTGTTCAGTTGTGATTTGGGATTGTACGCTTCACAGTGCACACATCCTGGAAACACTTCAATAACTTTCTTTAATACAGTTTGCACTCATGAAATAAGCAGAAGGAATGTGGTGAATATTTTTTTTGTGTGCACATGAATGTGCTGATATTTTCTATTACAATTATCTTTGCCAAAGTTACAAAGTATCGCCTTGAGAAACAGTGGCATTCAACCAACAGTGAATTTTCTGAACAGCTGTTTTGCACGCAGATTTCAAATACTTCTCTCTGCATAAAAAAGGCTCTCTCAGTCAGCAGAAAAATCTCTCACCTACCTGAAACTTCACACCTTGAGCGAGTCCCAAACGTGATATTGAGATTCTCTTTGTTCTGTTGAAACTTAGTTTACCCTGCAGGCGTTTAACCCACAAGACCAGGCAATGATCAAAAGTTAATTTTTTTTTTTTTTTTTTTAATAATCTTAACTCTTGGCTCCAACTTAAAACACTGAAGTGTTACTGCGTTAATAAGCTGAATGCAGTTCTAGATTGACATTACCATAACACCTTGGTGCAGCATGTTATTAATCATTCTTTAAGCATAAGTTTTGTGCAGTTAGTGACTTTTAGATTATTGATTTGATGTTCTTTTTCTTTTAACAGCTAAAGATTTTATAGTGCATCTGATGGAGAAAGATCCCAGCATGCGTTACACTTGTGAGCAGGCTCTGCAGCACCCCTGGTACGGCTCCTTGCACACCAACTATGATTGCAAATTATTTTGTCCTGTTACAGCAAATCTTTGATAATTCCACTTAAGTGATGTAAATATTTCAAGTGTTTGGATTGAAAATATTAAGTATCCCATGACTGATCCTGTTGTGTTTTCTCTTTGGTTAACTAACTGTGACCATATTTGTACAACAATGATCTCTAGCAACTGCGCACACAAACGCAAACACATGCACACTGTAAGACATTTCCTGTTTCCTCTGTCAGGATTGCTGGGGATACTGCCCTGGACAAGAACATTCACGAGTCTGTCAGTGCACAAATCAAGAAGAATTTTGCTAAGAGCAAGTGGAAGGTAAATCAGCTTTCCAGTTCATCTTGTTCTACTTGTTGTATTGTTCATTTTGCTTTTAGTATAAAAGCAGAGAACACAGATGAGCTGCAGTTAGAAACCTGGTCTTAGTCTCAGTCTGGTTTGCTATGTTTTGCTATCAAAATTCTTTTTTTCACTTCCAGATAAGGTTGTTTGAATTGTTTGAAATGTGTGTTGCCAAAATCCTTTAACCCTCTGAGGTCCAATTCTCCATTGGTGACAACCGAAGCTGTAACCCTAGGTAATTAGAAAATTTTATTTTTGAGTCAGGGTTTGGGTTATCACCTATGGTAAATTGGACCTCAGAGGGTTAAATTGCTATCCAGAATTTGTCCAAAATTGGCAGATAGTTACATCTTGCTTTTACCTCTGCAGCAAGCCTTCAATGCCACAGCAGTGGTCCGTCACATGAGGCGTCTCCAGCTCGGCACGGGTCAAGAAGGGTCCAACCCGGCTCATCTGCTAATGCCAGAGGAAGATGCAGGTGGCATCGCTATTGCTGTGTGTAACATTTTTCAGTGCCTTTAATGTCAAGTACATTCATTCCTAATATTGCCTGCTTTATCTCTCTCAGAAGCTTGCTGTGAGGGAGGATGCTCCCAGAACGTCGACAGCGGAGTAGATCCTCTGTCCAGCTGTCCAACATACCGCTGCCACCCGACCAGCAGGGTGTGATCCACACCTGCTCCACTTACCTGTGTAATCAATCCCAAGTCGCTTTCCAATTTATCTCCCTCAGTGGCACCAGAGACGCTCTCCCCTCTTATCTGGTTGCTGGAATACTGAGTCATTCCAACCTCTCATCTGCAGGGGGAGCAAGCCAGCCCAGCCTGAAGAGGAAAGTCATAAAACGGGTTGAAAGAGGAGGGAGATTTGATGATAAAGATGATGATGATGATGCTCCACAGTGGGTGATTTTTGGGATTAGTTTAAAAGGGGGGAGAGGATACCAATGAAGGAGGGGAAGATGACCTTCTCCATCAGCGTCTCTGGGGTTGTTTTTGCTGAAGCAGGACAGAGCTTATTGGACACTGTTTTTATTATTATTGTTTTTTCTTTTTAAATTCAGTTTGTCTCATTGTTTGTTTTTATTGTTTTGTATATTTTTGTCTTGTATTTTTAATGTTCCTTCCTACTGTTAGACTTTGGAGTGTAAATCCAGAAACAATATCTGCATGATCAGGAGAGAATTTCCCAATGCATGTTTTCATATTTTTTTAAAAAAACATACTCTGTTGCAGAAATGCAGCATCGCAGTACGATACAAATGATGGAGGGCCAGAACAGCGGAGCATTTTGGCATTTTGCAGCATTTGAAACAAAACTGAGTCAAATCATGTAATATTACAGATCTGCATTCTGTGTCTTTAAGTCATGCTTTTAGACAATCAGCAACAGAATAGTTTATGCAATGAATACTCCATTTATTTACTATGTAGCCTTTCTTGTGGTGATACAGTGTTTCCATGAAGTGGTTAGGCTCTTTGAGAGGAAAAAGTTTCTCCATTTATCTTTTTTCAACCCTCAACCTCTTTAACCACTTGCACACAGGGATTTCTCCTTGTCTAAGGTGCCTTTAGGATATACACTATGATGGGTCTATTGGTGAGAGTTCTTGCAACAGAACCTCTTTCTGTAACTTCGTATTTTGTACATGTCACACTTGGAGCTTTAAGATATAGTTTTACGGTTAATTACCGTCATTTTTAGACTGGATGCCTGCAGACAAAAATGTTAAGCTAATGGTATTTTTCATCCATTGTTAATGAAAATAACATTGAAATCCTTAAAATATTACAGGGTATATCAACAAGGGACAGCTTTGAAACTGGTGTTTATAAAGACCTACTTCACACCCATCAGTGCATATTACGTAAGCATAAAAAGTAAATATTTCACATTTATTACATTCAGTTCCCTTTAAAAACATACATAGATGAACAGTTTCATTGGTCTTTTTACTGGCTTTTATAATGAATCTTAGTATGTGAATGTTGGAGAATCTATAAATGTTCATTTATAGCGTGTTCATGTTGGTTGCTGCAGATGTAAAGGCGCTGTGTAAATTTAATTGGCTAATCTGTATTTTATGCTCTGGGCAACATTACAGTGACTCTCAGAGCTCTCAAAAGCAGGTTAAGTGATCATCTCTGCCCTCATGTCGCTCCATCATTGACATGATCACAGTTGCTTTTTAGCTGATCATTCTTGCTCATGTGATTTTGTACTGATTATGTATGTTTGCATGATGTGGTATGAAAATTGTGACTTTTTCTTAAATTGTACAGCTGCCATGAGATGAGTGCAAGTAAAAGGAAAATGTTTTTTATTTGATTAAAAAAAAATACTAACATTTCAACAGGTTCAAACAAGTTCAGTGTGCTGCTTCAAAAAGTATTTTTGACCTTATACCTTATAGTTGGTTAGGCATTGTACTGTATTTGAATGATAAAAAAAAAAGGGTAATTATTTTTTCAGGAATTTTTTGTGTAAATTGTATGTCATGAGTTGGTTGTCATGAAGGAGAGGAAGGCATACACACATGGAGGCAGCCAGATTTTGGAGCATTTAATATTCAAATGATCCACTGCTAATGAAAACATCTCTAATTCGAGTCATAGTTGGCCGTGTCGCTTTAAGAAAGTTACATCACAGTCAGTAACAAAAGAAATAGATTTAAAATGTTCCCTCAAATCCTCCATGAAAAGCATTCTTTCAGCTGCTCCTTTTTGGGGTCACCACAGCAGATCATATGCCTCCATCTCACCCTGTCCCCAGTGTCCTCTTCTGTCACACCAACCCTCTGCATGAAAAACCTTTTACAAGGAAAAATCTATTGATAATTGGTGAGGTGATGGATGTTATATCGAACACAAAAGCTTTAAAAAAAAAGTTCTTGTCCTTGAAAGTTCTAATTTGTCTGCTGAGGCAAAATTTAATTGTGCCAGGAAATTAAAGATTTTTACATCCCAGTGTAATAAAATGTGATGGGGAAATACAACCATATCCCATTACCTGATCAATCAGCCATTTTGGTAGGAAAGCAGTCGGAGTGATACTGGGAACATGTAGGGAAAGGAAGTGATAATGACCAAGAGGGTGGTCTCATAAATTGCTACTGCTTTTGGCAAGTTTCATCTATATATTTTACTCTGCACCACTCTAAAGGAACTAGAAACTTGTAGCTTGTAGAGAATGACCAATGTGTGGTAATATTTGTACTTTAATTATGTTGCCTTTAAAAAAAAATCATACTGAAATATCTACTGTGTACACAGATGCAGTGCATCATGGGTTGTTGAAAAGTGACTATTGCTTAGTGTGAAAGCCAGTGACTTGTACTTGGAACACATTTGTAAGGGAAACACATTAAAATCCTTGTCTATGCATCATGAAAATGAGCTCATTTGTATGAAAAATACATGTTGAAGGCTACATTTATATTTAATGCCAGTTAAATTTAACACATTCTGGAAAGTGACATTTTCGCTTATGGAAAGTGATGAATTCAAACAATATTGCAGCCTGGTTTCTTATAAGGGTCAATGTAAGTCCATGTTTTATATTATTAGTTATGTTCATGAATAAGTTAACTTAATGTTTCATACCTTTTAAGTATTTGATTAAAAAGCAGTTAGCTCAGTTAAACAACTCGAGTTCCTGAGGGAAACTGTAATGGCTCCTCAGATAATGCTAATCTGCTTGATGCTCTTTTTGTTGGACTGGTTTTTAGCTTTTTGTTATTCACCATAATTGTTTGTCGCTGCTTTGAGACAACAACTAAATAACCAGTTATATGTTTCAGTTAGAATAAGTAGCTGGAGGAGATATGAAGGTAATTTGAATTTCAGTGGGTGAACTCCTGCTAGCGCTAACTACCAGAGCTGGTTTTTGCTGCATATTGTTGTGAATGCACCGTGCTGTTCAAAAAATGTTGAGCCACCCCTCATTTCTTTATATTTTGCTAGGAAAATGGGAAATGGGTGCAGTGATTTATTGAAACATGCACAAACACACATGGAAATACAGTATATAAGGCAAAAACATAGTTTGCACAATTCTAACAATCTTGGATTTCAGTGTTTGATATGGCCGCCTTTATTTTTCAATACAGCCCGAACTCTCTTAGACCACTTATCATTTCTTTAAGTATGGCCTCTTCAAGAATAGTTCTCCAGGCTTCTTGAAGGACATTCAAAGCTCTTCCTTGGATGTTGGCTGTCTTTTGTTGTGTTCTCTGTCAGATGTTTTCCAGATAGTATTGTATTCATAATTCTACCAAGTTTGACAACATCCCCAACACCACTGGCTGAAATGCAGCTCCAAACCATGACAGAGCCTCAACCATCTTTTACAGATGGCTGTAGACACTCGCTGTTGTACCTCTTCTGACCTCTTTCATACATATTCACGAAAATTTGAAGCATAAATTTCTCATTTCGATTCTTCACTTGAGCGGGATAAGCTGAAGAAAATGATGGATGGCACTCCATAAGACCTGTTACCACTGATTTTCAGTCCAGTTCTGGTGTAATTTGGCATACTTCAGCCTTTTCTCTCTGTTTCCCTTCCTTAAAAATGTCTTCTTGGCAGTCTGTCTTCCACTGAGACCATTTCTGATGAGGCTTCAGTGAATGGTAGATGGATCTGCTGGAGGTCCAGATGCATCTCTCAGGTCCTGTGTCAGGTCTATGCCATTCTGTGCCCTTTGTATTTTGCAAGTCATGGAATTATTTTAAAATGCTGTTCTAATTTTTTGTCTCAAACAGCTAATCTAAAAAAGTTACAACAATAATAATACAACAGTAGTGCTACTTTATATTTCTGTGGTGAAATTCAGCAACAGTTGATCTCATGAAGCAGTTTTTTGGCTTGAGAGGTTCCTCATGAAATGTTAATTTCATAGTCTGCTACTTGAAGCCTCTCTCATCCTCTCCAAGGAATGCTGGGTAGCTGGAGTTTGTGGTTTGGCTGCCAGAATGATGTGCTGGGGGAGACCAGAGAGCAGAGAGGGAGAGAGAATCTGGTGGTCGACCTCATTCAGGAGACAGTAGACAAGAGTAAAAATTATGTGGTCAAACCAGGAACAAGGAAATGATACAAAAAATAATGGGGGATAAATTGCACTGATCACAAGGTAGAAAGGGCTGAAAGATGCAGGAGGGTTTGTTTGGAATATTGGGGAGGAGAGAAACCTGACACCATCAAACTGTACAACTAAGACAAGGATGCACATCTTCATACCTGGGTTTAATTCCTATACAAAACAAAAACATCAGAACCCTGATGAGGATTGTGCTTAGTCCACATCCTCCACCCAGCATGTGCCGTTGCCCCTGCTTGTAAGGAATGCAAAACACAGACTTGATGCAGTTAAGAGCCAAAAGCGAAAAGAACTGGAATGACAGAGTTAGTCTCATCATTTTCAGGTTGATTTATCTGAGTGGTGGCGAATTGCTGACATTGAAAGCTGCAAAGATTTATGGTCTGTGTCATGTGAACAGGGCCCAAAATCAGTAACACACCTGAGAGCTCTCCAAGACTCACAGTAATCTGATAACTATGAAGAAGTGGTGCTCTAAAATAAATAAGAGCGTCGGCATGATAACCTGCTCAAAATTTCAAAATAAGTCATCAGCGTGTTACTGTTGCCACCATCTTATCCATGTTTCCATATGAGTGTGTTATTGTACTAACATTTTCTATATGGCACTAAATGCAAAGTATAGAGCTGAGGCAAAGGGAGGTTTCACTAGTTTAAAGGTGTTGGCAAGTTGAATTTTCCCTAATGATGGTCCTTGATGACAGAGTGAGGTGTCACCCAAGTTTGTGCAGTTCTTTCTGAGGGAGAGTTCATGATAATCCATCCAATAATAAGTTTATGGTGCTACTAGAGTAGGGATAAAAGTCAAAGGATCACCAAAATCACTGAGTTTCATTCGCTGATGTTGTACATTTCCATTCAGTAGCTGAGCCTTTTCAGTCTGGAGCAGACATTGTACTGCTCTGAGCAGTACAATGTACCAACAGTCTACCAATATTTGTCACTCATGTTCAAGGTGACTTGCTGCCTCTGGCATAAAGTTACACTCCAATAATTATGAAGATAACTGATAAGATACTGTAGGTCACTGGAAATGACAGACAAGCTACAGCTGTGTGGGATTGTACTCAATACCCAGTTCTCTAATCAAATACCTCTTTATTAAGCTTAATTATTCAAGATTTTACTTTCCTGTGTTGAGTAAAGGTTTGAAATTAAATGTGTTGTCTGCAAAGAAAAAAGAAAAAAAAATGCACTCACACACCCACCTCACATCTGTCAGCAGGAACCGATTGTGCTATCTGTCAGTGCTCTCAGGAGCTTTATATTACCATTGCATCCATGCTGTCCATCAACACATGTGATGTCACAAATATAGCAAGTTTTTACTAGTTTGAACTTTTCAGTCTTTTCCACCCTTTCCCAGAAAAGAAAAGTATTCAAATAAATACTTTGTTGAGGCCATTTGGCAAAACAAAACAAGAGAATTGAAAACTGCCATAAATAAATGGGGGGGGGGGGGGGGGGGCATAGATTCAACAAGGCGCTGGAAACATTCCTCTGACATTTTGATTTTGATGGTACACCGTGGTCATAAAGTGATGGACAGGGTCAGCAACAACACTCAAAGAGGCTGTGACATTTAAGAGATGATCAATTGAGCCTAAGGGGCCCAAAGTGTTCCAAAAAATATCCCTTCACCCCCTTTCAGACCAGCCTGTCTTCAACAGATTGTGTTTCCCACGTCTACGTGCCTAAATGCATTTAGTTGCTGCCATGTGATTTGCTGAGAAGATATTTAAACTGCAATTGAACAGGTGTACCTAATGAAGTGGCTAGTGAATGCAAGAGCTGTATATCTGCTTGCAATACATTTAGCAGTTGTGCATACAATAATAGCAAATATCAGATACAGTGCTTTATTTTGATGAATACTATTCCATATATCTTTAAGTATTTATTTCTTCAGTTTCTTCAGTTCAGGCTGAAGTCTACAACAAACAGAAAATGACAAATTGACATATTAAAATATAGTTTTCTTGTTGGCAGCAACAACTATTTAAGTGATGTTCATAAGCTTTGTCCGGCTTGCACACACATGCGTACACAAACAAGAAACACACATTAGAAAGATCAACACACGAAGCAGGAAAGCAGTGGCTTGACAAACAAATAGATGTGCCGATGGCTTTAGGGTAGCTTTATGGAGAAAATATCAAACAAACACAGAGACACAAACAAACATTCACTTTTTTCCCTTTTTGGCTAATCACTGACACCTCTTCTTCACATCTCAGTTGTACATTTGCTTTGGATGCAGCTTCAGATAACCCCCAGTGTCCTGGCCAAATACTTCATTTGGACTAAAGCATGAAAAGCAGACAAACAACATTAACATGCACAGATTTTCCAGTTGCATTCCTCCTCAGTCCTGTGGCCTTGCATAGTTGCAGTTGTAAAACCAAATTGTTTGAATTTGAACAGTCCCTGAGGTGCTGGAACACAGCAGAAGGCCTGAGGCTAAACCATGCAGTGAGCTCACCCTCCTCTTTGCGCCCTGGAGATGAGTGACATGCAGTTTGTGAATTCACTCACTGTGAATGAGTCATTTTAGCAGAAATGAGTGGGAAAGGATGAAAACGGCTTTCTTAAGAGATTCATATTTAATAGTGGTAGCCAATAAACCTGAATTCCAAAACAATATTGATGTGCAATGTGTGACAGTGTCTCTGAAAAATATTGGGTGACTTCTGAGACCTTCTTGGAGCATTTACACAGAGAGCTGTAGGCCACGAAGCCAGCGAACCACAGTTTATGAAAAGTTGCAGCCCCTCAAGTCCTGCATGACTCTGCAAACCACAGTTGGTAATAATAAACAGGAGGGGGAGAAGGATGAAAAACGAGAGATGGAGAGTATCTGGCAGAAAGAGGAGAGCCACTAATTTTCCACTTTTGGGAAAATTCAGTCTGCAATTAGGATTTAACATCGCCAGAAACTTGACATCCATGTTACTTGACATCTGATATGAGCCCCCGATTCCGTCCATGAGACGACAGCAGACGAAAAGGAAACACTCTGTCAGGAGGAAAACACGAGAAGAGTGGGACAGATGCAGAATAAAATCATGAGGGAATTTTTATTTTCCCGTGCAAGTTTGTACATCTATAAAGGGAGTTGACAGAATTTGTGGAGACAGTGGATCAAAGTGTACTTCAAACAGGATCCAGAGAGGAATTCTGAGTTGCCTGAGGTCACATTGCTGAAAATGTCAAGAGAAAAATTTTGTATTGTGTGTCCATGTGAATGATTTTCTAATAACCAATTTTTACTCATTCATTCAGTTTATTAGCACAACATTGTGGTTACGTTCAAGAACAACCACTAAAATGCCTGTGGAAATGAGGGCAGTGCTTGTAATGTTGCATTTAAGCAGATTCTGGTAAGAAAATGGGCTTGAGCAGACACAAAGGACATTTTCAAAGTCTCATTTCTCAGTCCATTACATGCATACACACACACACACACACACACACACACACACACACACACACACACACACACACACACACACACACACACACACACACACACACACACACTCTGTGTGCAAAATGCAGTGACTGCTTGTGCAGTTGCAGATTGCCGTGCTGTGACTTTGGAAGCCTTTTCTCAGGGAGTAATTTATCTTCAGATAGGTTCAAGTCGGTACAAAAGGTGTAAGGAGTGCTATTGATTGCACTGATAATTAAATCTGTGCTGACATGCCTAATGGCACGTGCCAACACAAAATACTGCTTTTTTTTTTAAATAGCATTCACAGCTGTGTTTTGTTTCTGCTGTTTATAAACTGGGTTCGGATAAACATTGTGACGAGTTGGGAAATAAAGTCAAGACAGGGTCTGCAGCGAGTCCCGGTTTGAGTTGCCAAGAAAAAAAAAAAAAAGACTCTTGAAATGTTTGCCTTCTTTTGGACATGATGGAAATTGTGACCTTGTTGCTTAAAATCTGCAAACCTTGCAGTTTATGGATCCAGTAAGACTGTCACCAGCATGAGTCTCTTGTCACAGGTAGATGGACACCTTCTTCTGCAGAGTGGCACGCTTGGTCGTGCAGTTTGGTAAAAGAGAAAATAGTTCCTTCAGTGGCAAATATCTTCAAAACTGGGAAACTCACAGTGAAAGAAAAATAAATGCCACAGGTCAGAGGTTAAAAACAAACAAACAAAAAGAAAACCTGTCATTTTGATTCCAGGGCAAGCTGTTCCTTCAAGCCCTGCAAAAGATCTGATCCACTGATTTCTAAAGCTGTAACATCCAACCTACAATTACTCATGTCCGCAATCAAATAGTAGCATCCATCATGCTTGTATAAAAAAACAAAAACAAAACAAAACAACTGTCAACCCGCAGCATAATAGTCAAATGCAGCTGAGACTGAACAACTGAATAACCCTCAACTCCTGAACAATCGCTCAAAGAGAGCTGTAAACATCCTGAGTGGAAAATATTGTGACATAAACCTAACTCCCCCAACTATTAGATATAAAAACAGACTGGCAGCACTAACAACAAACACATGAACCTGAATTCCTCCTGTTTGCCTTATGAACCAGGTCAGCCACCCAGACAAAGAAAGGAATGATTACCAGTAGATGGAGAAAGAAAGGAGGTAAAGGTGGTAAGGGGAGAAGAAGTTAAGTAGGAAAAAAAAAGCAGTTATTAGTGAAGGTTAAAGCAGCAGCTTACCTTCAGCTAAATGGTAAACAAAACAGAAAGAAAAAGAGTTGGAAGAGGAAATGCCACACCACAAACACAGCTCTTTTGTGCCCTTAAAGTGATTTCCAGTCTCACATTTGTGTGGCTTGGTCAGTAAATGCAAAGATGAGAACTTATTTCCCCAAGTGAAAAAAGCAAGCACAAAACCCACATTCTCAAGTGTGAGGCACGGCCAATTCCTGTGCCATAACTGGGCCAGAGAATTTAATCTGGTGTTACGGTCGTTATTGTAGCCTTAAAGTAAAAAAAGAAATAATGAGCGCACTATTTTTAGCTTGCTTGCAATATTTGTGCTGCAAATTATCCTTACCTCTTCTGGATATCAAGATTGATCTTATAGTGCAGCGCTAAGGCTAAAAGCATGGTATTGTGATTTAGGCTGGTCTGGAACAGCAGCGAACACATACATCACTGATGCTTATTGAAAGAGTCGTGGACAAGCAACAATGAAAAATCACCTCCTCTTTGCCAGAGTGCAGCTGCTTAAGTGTAAGGAGATGATGAGGAAAGGTTTCCACTCAAATCAAAGGCATGTTCACAGAGGTGCTGGGTAATATTATTTTTGTGAGGTAAAAGACAGAAAGACAGAGAAGCTGCAAACTGACAGCGAGAAAAGAAAGGTTGCACTTCAGATAATGCCAACTTGGTTAAGCCTCAGACACACATGGCCAGAGACCAGTTACGACTTCCTGGCAACCTCTGGTCACTAGGGAAAAATGTGTATTTCCAAACCTGTTGGTGACTTGTTGCTGGAGATTGCTGGTTGTCACCAGGTGAATAGAGTGCTGCAACAAAAACCTCCTTGTGATTGCTTTGGTCACAAGCAGATTGCTCCATTTACTCTCCAAGCTGTAGTGAAATTTGTAAAAGGAAACAAGGAATGTTTGTCTTCAGAGTAAAAGCTGTTCCTTACTGCTGTTACCAACACATTTCAAAAAGTGCAACTTTTACTCTGAAGGTGAACGTTCCCCATTTCTGGTTTGCGTTGCTCTTTTTACTGTCACTAACACCTGGAGAATGTTTGCAGGTCAGCATCATCCTTGCAAACTACCAGCAACAGCAGCAATCTCCACGCCCTCCACCACCCTCCACAAACGCTGATGACCCTATGTCTATGCACCTGTCTGATTGCACTGATGTACATATTAGTGGAATGTAGTTTACATTCTTTTATCTTTTAATTAGTCTCTGCACTGTATATTTTGTAATTTTGTAATATTGTGTTATAGTTATAGCTCTAATATCTCTGTATATTTGCAATTTGTATACTTGTATATTGTCTTATAGTTTTTTTACTTATTGTTTTTTTCTGTAAGCACGAAGTACCGCAGCAATTTCCTAATGCTGTGAACCTGTTCACCCATATGGCAATAAAAACCTTCTGATTCTGATTCTTCTGATTCTGAATCTGTTAACTATCAAAGCTATTGCAGGGAGTTAGTTGGTGCATCACTGTATATCGCTTTGTGACCAATTTCATACTCGTGACTGCCACTAACCTCCAGCAACCACTCGCCAACCAGTCATGGAATACACCCTTTCCCCTAGCAACTGGCAGCTGCCAGGGGGTTGCTGACTGGCCTCTAGGCCTGATTGAATGGTGCTTTAGCAACCTCCAGCAGCCACTTGCCAACCAGTTGGGGATTACACATTTTTCCCCAGCAACCAGTGCTTGCCAGATGGTTAGGCCTGTGTGACTGGGGCCTTAGTAGGATGCAGTCATAGACTAAATGGGACTGTGGACATGGACGCACGTAAAACCTTTATCTGCCTTTGTCAGCCCCCACCTGTCACTTAAGATGAGTGCACCCTTATTCATGCATAACGTAGGCCTAAAAAAACAATGCAATTTAAACTTATGAGTTATATTTTTAAAAAATGAAAAAGTGGAAAATTTGCTCTGGCTGGAAACCAACTTATTTCTGTTGCAAAGCTGGACATTTTAACATAAAGTCTGTTGGTATTCATTTAAACTTTCAGATTTGCCCCTTGAGAATAACTCCTCCAAACTTTAGAGACCTCCTAACCTCCCATCTAGCCACATCATCAGGTAAGAATTTCAATTTAATTTTTGTTTTTTTTAAAAAAAAACAACTCAAAATTAATGGATTCCCATCAAACTCAGTACTCAACTGCAAAAGCTAGCATGCCAGCATACTAACGATTAGGTCCATAAATAATTGCAGTTGCTAAAAGATCAGCATATAAGCACGGCCACTGTAAACAAGTGTAACTGACTCTGTTTCTCACTCTCTGTCAGAAAGCCACTTTTTAACTCCAAACAGCTCCTTATTCTGGTGCAAAGATGTCAGAAGCTGCGAGCACGCAAGCAAATGTCAATGTGGTCAACAAAATACTGAACAATTTACTATCAGTGAATACAGTACAATCTTAAATATCCCAAATCATAAACACTTTTCTTTTTACTATTAAAAAGTCCCATATTATAACTGAGCTCACATTATCCTGAAGACTTAGAACGTGACTGGTAAAAGCACCCTCACAGAATCACCAGCATGGCTCGAGACTCTTTGTCTTGTTTTAATCTAACAGAGCTAATTGGAAACACAAAGGGCTGGGTTTCTTTGCTTTAAAGGAAAAACTGCAAAACCAAGGGCTGACCCAGATAATAATCTACAAAAACAATAAAGTCAGTGTCAGGTTCTGAGGCTCAGAGTTAGAAGTTCTCCGGAGGACAGACGGGGTGAAAGACTTAAATGTAACTGCTTGAGAGAATAGGTGGGGAAAAAAAGAACAAGAATAAGATGCAATAACCGATCAGATACCCTGGGATTATTAATAGAAAAGAAATGAACCCAGAGGAGCCAGAGAAAATAACAGCATTTAAAAACATAAACCAAGGCCAGAAAAACAAACCGTGTCCACAGATAGCCAGGGTCCTGTCGAAGTGGACCACCACTGTGCAAACGCATTGCTTAACATCTGTTTTGCAGCTTGGTTGTGCACAGTGGTTTATGTTGAGAAAGCGGTGTGTGTGTATGTCATCTTTGGCCCAGATCCATGGGATCTTGACAGTTGGCTGCAGGCAAGGTTGTCGGATGCAATGGTTTCATTGGGAGAAGAAAGAGTCAACAAAAAAGATGAGGAGTGTGGATCTGTTCTCTTTCTTTGCTCAAGAGGTCAAATGATGCTTTAGAAGAAAAGCTTGTAAATGTCCCCTTCAAGGCCCGGTTTACTGGAGAACAACAGAGCAGCAAGAGACTTCCTGACATGAAATGTGTTTGAAATGTGTCAGTTTTTTGTTTCTCCTCTGGCCACACAACGAGGGGCAGTCCCCCCATTCCCTCCGTTTTATGCGACAGCGCCATGTGGAAGAAATTTGGTTCAGCTCTCATGGAAATTGTGTTGAAAATTTCATCTGCCAAGATGATTTTGCATCTTAAATGTTCCTGCGTTCACTGTGAAAGTTCACCAGATCTGAGGTGGAGAAAAGGCTGAGAGCGAGGGGTCAGCATGGGGTTGATTTATTTTTAGGACTGATCGTGCTTTTGGGTTCTTGGACAACTTTTGATTTATTAGCAGCAAATCACACTAAATATGTTGTGCATGCCAGAGAGCATTTATCATTTCTGATGTGAAAACATGGAAAGCAGGAAACATCCCAACTTAAATTCATTACCACTCTGCAGTGCAGCTCTCTCAGTAGTCGCATTGTTCCGTTGTTTGGCTAGACACATTTATTTTAAAGTATCAAATGAAAAGATCTTAGGAACAAAGACAAAGAAGCACAACTGGTTTAAACTGTTACATGAAACCCTTTTCTTTTTCTGATTGGACAAATCTGGAAACAGACCTAGACTACAACAGTGCAATGGTGACTTTTTGCAGAGTTACAGTACTGTGCGAAAGCTGTGAGCCAAGCCTCGTTTCTTTATATTTTCCTTCAAAGGAGCCAACCTTTCTTCTAATTCTTAAAGTTCTCCAAGCTTTCTGAAGGTCAAAGTTTTTCTTTGGACATTGGCTTCTTTTTACTTCCTGGTCAAAATTGGAAGAATTATGAATGCAGAAAAATTCCATTGGATTTTGATTCACCAAGGAATACCATCTGGAAAGCACCTCATTTGCAGTGGCTTAATTTTTTAGCATGACAATGACAAACATTAAAACAGAAAAAATGTAACAGTCATGGATTGGCTTCCCCAGAGCCTGGACCTCAATAGTATTGAAGCAGTGTGGGATCATCTTGACAGAGAACACAACAAAAGGCAGCCAACTTCCAAAGAAGTGCTTTGACTGTCCTTCAAGAAGCCTGGAGAACTATTCCTGAAGACTACTAAAAGAAATGACAAGAAAGCTGCCCCAGAGAGTTCAGGCTGTGCTGAAGAATAACCAACTATTGACTTTAAAGCTCATTAGAACTGTACAAACTCTGTTTTTGGCTCACATTTTATTTCCCTACAGTACATGTTTGCACATTTCAACAAATCACTGCACCTATTTCTCATTTTCCTAAAAAATCATGAGAAATGAGAGTTGGCTACAAACTTTCACACAGTACTGTACACTGATCCGCATAATGTTAAAAACCCTGCCAGATGATGTGATATCTCATTGCAGTGGCATATGTTGGAGGATGGGATGGGATGTGTTGGAAAGAGGAAAATCAGGATCTAAGGGCCAAACAATGATGAAAATGAAATAAACTCTGACAAATGCAACTTTTTGTAAAAATTAATTTATTCCCAAAAGCTGCACTTGCTATTACAAAAGCTATTATTGTATCAAGGCAAGCCCAATGTTTACATTTTAGAGAGAGCAAAATAATATCAAAAGCAAATACAGAATGTATAATAAAAGCAACCTTTTTTTTCTGACACAGAAAAAGCCAATCCTGTACCACGCCAGGCTCACTGGCTGGAATTATTGGGTGCTCAACACCCTGTTTTCATATACAAAAATGACACTTTGATTTATCACAAATCACAAATAAATGTGAACTGGAATATTAAAAATGTTTTTGACACCTTATGTTTCGGTATTCTCCTCCTAGACACAACCAGAACAATATGCAGACCTATAATCACTTACATCACACATACTTATTTAAGCTCACCAGCTTGCATATCCAGTCATTTTAAGCATCTGAAATTAACCTTTTTTTAAAAGAACTCAACAAATAAAGAACTTTCAGACTTCTCAGATAATAAAATGTCATTTGTACCTCAGTATTCTTGAAACTTAATTTTAAACTTTAATTTTAAAGTGTTTTGAGTATTTTGATAACAAAAGCAAGAAATTCTAATATTCATACAATGTTTGTGTCCAGCACAGAAAAAAGAAATATCCAAAGAGATATTTCATTTCCAATGTTTGAACATTATCTCCCTATTGTTTGGACATCCAAAAGCTATGAACTATGACCTTTCTAGCAATTGTATGTGCTGCCACTGAAATAAACTAACAGAGAACAATGGTATAAGTTGCAGGTTAGGAAAGGTGACAGTACAGTTATTCAGAGAGACTGATCATTGAAGTAAGACTCTTAATGTAGGTGACAATGTCACTGGCACAGATCAACTGAACCATGAACTAAAGAGTGATGCGCTAAACTTTGTTGCATCAGCAAAGCAGAGGAATCATTCTGCAGGTTAGAATGAATGTTTCTTTAGAAATAACAACATGAAACCTGTGGAAGGCACAGAGAATGCAGTAGTTCTCGTGTTTATTCTGAATTGTGGATATTTTTGCTGTTTCTGTCACCTCGCCCAACATTTCGTTTACTATTATTTCAGTTTGATCTGCCACTAATGCTTCACAGAGAGCATTTCTTCATCGGTTAATGGGAAGAAGCTCTAATTTTTCAGCTTTTTGGAGAGGGCCTTTTTAAGCGGCTGGTTCTTCTGTTCCTGAGTCGTGTCCTGATCGGGGTGACTTTGCGGCTTCTTTGACTCGTAAATCTGTTTGAAACTGAGGGTTTGTTGCTCTTTTGTTGTGTCTCGCTGAGCCTGGCGTAGCAAACGCTTCATGGTCTTCACCTTTTCTCTCAGGTGGCCATTGGCTTTCTCCAAGGAGCGCACTTTCTGGGAGAGCGTCCTCACCCTCTCTTCCTCCTCAAACAGAGCCTTCTGCACGGTGGAGCACATCAACTACGAGGAGAAGGGGAAAAAGACCTAAATGCATTTGTGTTACCTGGAAAAGCATGAGAAGCCTTACACTTTTAGGTACATGTGTGAAAAGTTACAACTAACCTCTCAGTGAAGGTCGGTGTTAGCCCTATTCTGCAGGCTTTCCCACAAAACTTTGTCCTGAACTGCAAGTTGAGTGAAATCATAGTTGGAGTTTTATCCCACGATGACTCATGCTAAATACTGGTGTCAAATCTAATATCTCTGTGATGCATTTAAGACGTAGCACCTACTAGATCTGTTGTTTTTGATGCCAGAAACAAATGAGAGAACACTTCTGGCATGTTTTTAGGCTGACAACCAGTCCCAACAGCTCATAAGTCTTCCAGTGTTTTAGCATTTATATAAACAGTAGAGAATTTCTTGCTTTGTAACTGTGGCTGTGAACTGTTTTTAGCATTATCATGCAGCACATCTTCTGCTCTTTATGCAACACAGCAGACAACAGCGCAGCTCTATAGCAACTAGTCTCAGGTAGGGAAAACTGTTACACAACATACTCTCCCCATTTCATTAAGACACCACTGCGAGATGGAACCTGTGACAGACAATCCAAAGGGCTGGACCTTTCCTAGGTGAAAACAAAATGAGCTCCAGATGCCTCAGACTGCATGCCTGTCTGCCTGAGTGTGGATTTCCTTAGCAGATCCTAATGCTTCCACATGGACCAGCTTGAAACACTGATGTAAATTCGCCTCCATCAGATAACAACCACGCATGGTTTTTCAGGAAATGTTAAAAATGTGCTGCTGGCTACCTGGCCACATTGCTGCTTAGTGCATTACTACTTGTTATATTAGCTCTAGGTTTGTCTCAGAGGGAATTCTGTGGAAGTATTAAACTTTATAATGCAAAGAATGAAGTTTAGAACCACAAAATAAATGTTTTATGAAGCACGAGGTGTAAAATGGCACATCTAAGTTTTGTGTGCACATAAACACACATTCAGTCATAGGTGAGCCAAAGAAAACCTGAACTAAAAAGGGCACCGAGCAGCTAGTGTGAAATATTAATTGGTGTATTTCATCTTCAACAGACTTTACAGTATATTAAATTATTAAAGCCTGCTGCACAACAAGCTTCAAGGGACACGAAAGTCAAATTTGTTTATTCAGGATTCACAACATATGGGACACATGGTCTTTCAGTTAAATACACATACGTCCTGTAGAAAACACAGCATCAGACTGGTATTGTTAATATTTGAAGGAGTGAGAGGAAAAAACCTCAAGCTTCTGTCAGAATTTACCCACAAAATGTTTTATTTGGTTGCCATTAATTGAAAAGTTTACAATTTACTTATAATTGTCAATTATATGGTTGTTCTTAATGCCTAATGACATACTGTAATGCATGAACTCTGTCTGTTTTGTCTCTTTGTCCACCAACTCCTCTCACACAATCACGAGCTGAGAAACCAAACTTGGCACACAGGTTTATCTCAGGCCCCTGAAGGTTCTTATCAGTGTCAGATATTATCATATCATCAGGTTGCCTTGCAGCCACCAAGCAATGGGCTGCAATGTTTTTGCCATTATGCGCCCACAGCACCTCAAAAAAGCACTGCATCATATTAACTTTGTGGCAAGACAATACTGTAGCTTGGACAGTTAGTACATTGAATAGATTCTGATTTTTAGACCCTAAAATAGCTCAAGCTAATGTGAACCACATTTTTCTTCTTTCTTTTTGCAATTTTACAAAAATGCATCCAGGAGGCACAGACTCAATACCAGGACTTCTTATGTGTCTGATCTAAATCTGCTGTTTCCTCCCATCTCAGATAACAGAATATTTAAAGCCTTTCTTTGAGCAAACAAACACACACACATATATATATATATATATATATATGTATGTGTGTGTGTGTGTGTGTGTGTGTGTGTGTGTGTGTGTGTGTGTGTGTGTGTGTGTGTGTGTGACCTGAATGAAAGCACAGTTGTATACAGTACTGTGCAAAAGTCTTGAGTCAACCTTTATTACTTTATATGCCACTCAAAAAAAATGAAAGGAACATTTTGAAAACACATCAGACCTCAATGGGAAAAAAAAAATCACGCTGGCTGTCTACACTGATATGGACTGGGTAATGTGTTAGGAATGAAAAGATGCCATATCATTTGATGGAAACGAAAATTATCAACCTACAGAGGATCCACCATGCAATACCATCTGGAAAGTATCTGATTGGCAATGGCTTCCTTTTTCAGCATGACAATGACCCCAAGCACACTGCCATCGTAGTAAAAGCATACCTGGATTGAAAAATGGATTGACCTCCCCAGAACCCAGATCTCACCATTATTGAAGCAGTGTGGGATCATTTTGACAGAGAACAGAACAAAAGGCAGCCAACATCCAAAAAAGAGCTTTGAATGTTCTTCAAGAAGCCTGGAGAACTATTCCTGAAGACTGCTTAAAGAAATGACAAGAAAGCTGCCAAAGAGAGTTCAGGCTGTGTTATAGAATAAAGGTGGTCACACCAAATATTGACTTTCCAGCTTGTTCAAATTTTTTGCTGTATATATTGTATTTCCATGTTTGTTTGCAAATGTTTCAAAAAATAACTTTCCTAGCAAAATGTAAAGAAATGAGGGGTGGCTCAAGACTTTTGTAAAGTATGATATACTACCTGAAGCTGCACCATTCCTGCATTGTGTGATTAGCTTTGGCTCCATTGAGTCACTGGTTCAAAACAGTGTTTTTGGCTCCATTAGTGTGAGAAAAATAAAACTTTGGGAAAATCCCAGATTTTTAAAATTATATTTTTGTTCCTGATACAGTTTGGTGTTAAATCACATGATGACATCATGGCATTTGATTTACTGTGGTTGACACTGGACTATAAGATGTGTTACATATTATTCGATCTGATTTGAATTTGGGTCAACTGTCCCGACAACTGTTGCTGAGTACCACTAAAAACAAAGTCTGTTTTTATTTTTCTAAGAGGAAATCTAATCACCAGAGTGATGTAAGAAAGGGGCACTGATATCTAGATGTCACTCTGTAATTATAACCACAGGCCGGACCGAAAAAAAAAAAGAAAAAAAAAGCTTTCCATCAATGGAAACAGGAAAGCATATTTTAGTTCTTCTTACCCGTGGCAGATTCGTTCTTTTATGAGCAGTCAACAAATGATTGAAAACAGACAGAAGTGGACTGATATAAATGGGGGTGGGGGGCGGGGGGTGGCTTATGCCAAAGGTTTAAATTCATTAAAGGAGATAAAGGAGTGGTGAGCAGCTGGAAACCCTTTCTATACTGACTCACTCAAGGTTAAGGAGCAGCATGTGTAGCCACAAACAAGCTTTAATCATTATTAGCAGTGACAGCAGGGGTGCAAAGTGGAGATCGAGCTTGTTGGTTGAGGTCATGTTAGAATCTCATGTGAATCACTAGAAGCATTATAAGAGTAAGAGTGCGGCACTGCTAAACCATCAATCTGCAATCTGGAGCTTTTTTTTATATATATAGAAAAAGTTGCCACTTACTTTGGTTTGTTGTATATTTTTTGTCCTTTAAACATAGTGATTTCTTATCTAACCCAGTGGTTCTTGAGCCACAATGCTATTACGCTAACCTTTATTTAATTAAAGTTCAACTGCTAAAAATTACTGGATGCAGGCCGTAAATTGCGGGGTGTGAGGTATAAATCTTTGTCAGCTTCTGAAAAAGTTTGAGAACCACTGATCCATCCAAACCTAAAGAAATATGCTTCTGGTTTTCCGTGCTGTAAGAACATATTAACTTCCTTTGAACAGAATGTCAAACTGAATCCTTTTTGTATTTACCGCAATGCTCGTGGCTATCGGGTCTTATATTACACTCTTTTCTGAAGTACTGTGTGGGAAGCCACCAGAACCTGCAGCAGCTAAATCAGAAAAAGGTTTCCCTCTCACTAACTGTGTTAAACAGATGACTTCAAAGGAAACATTTTTTACCAACACAACATCAAGCCTGTGTTGGCGGATCTCAAGCTTAGCAGTTTCTGCATACCCGGCTATCCTCCTGAGCCTCCCACTCCGGTGTAAAGGTGTGGACTTGAGTTCCAGGTGTGCAGTTGGAAAACTGGAAGAGGCTAGCAAACATGCGGTGGTTCTCTGTGGTGTCTGGAAAGATGGGGTCTTGAAAGTTCACTCCGTGGGGGACAATGTTGTAATTCTCATCCATCCTGCATGACAGAAAGGGGGAAAGAGTCTGTTGATACAATGATGAACAAAAGTGAAGTGTGGGCTTTCAGTAAAAGAAAAAAAAAAAGTCAAACATGTGGAAACAAACAGATGCACACAGACAAATAAACACATTGTGTAATATTTAATTGTCACCAGGAGTCCACTCAAAGCAAATGAGTGGACTTGTGTAAAATGCTTATAGAAATTTTAGATAATCTTCGTTTTACTTAGAATTCAGTGATTTAGTACTTATATCAGTTTCATATTTACAATAATTTATTTTTCTGAAAAAAGAAACACACACATCTCTAGAGAATTGTGAACATGTCTTGTCTATTTTTTATGAAAATTCAAGCATTATGTGGATGACTCAAACCAGCAAATTACAAGCCAAAGGCTTTTACAAAGCATGTTTCATATCTTCAGGAAGTCTTGAAGCAGTGGGTTTCCATACATCTGGATTCCATCTCATATCCCTCAAGGGACATCAAAAGTTTGGCTGTCCCTATAAGAGACTGTGTGGGTGTGTGTTGTATATGTGGGTATCTGTGTGCATGTTGAAAGAGCGAGGAGAAAGCTAATGTTTTGCTTCAATGGAAGATGTCAAAGGTGAAATGTAGTCACAGTGACTTTGCATACATTCTTCAGAAACTTAGAAAAGTTAGAATGCAGGTTTCGCCTCCTCTAAGGCTCAGTGTTAGGTTGCCTTATTTTGACGGAGAAGTTAAAAATCATGAAAAAAGTTAACTATAGGCTTAAGTTTTTACAGTGAGCATATGCTTAAAGCAGAACACTCAGTCTGTCTCATTTAAAGGTCCTGAGGGAGGTCTTCGGTTGCATTTTTCTCCATGCTCGGCTCTGTCCGGGGAGCTTATACTCATGATTGATTGGAAAGACTATTTTAGTCAGAGACTATGCTTTTAGGGCTTTTACAGCAGGAAATGAACATCCACTGGGGACTGTTTTCAGTACGGCCATGCTAACACAGTGTCTGAGATTTGGTGTTGCGCTCCACTGAAACTCTAAACTGATCTATTTCAGGTTCATGATGAGGAGTCTCGAGTTTGCACACAGCAGAACATGCAAACATCATTTGTTTAAGCTATATCTCATCTCACATCTAAACTGTCTGATTTTAATGCTCTCTAAATATTTGGATGCTGTGCTGTCAAACACCACATCAAAGTGAAATTAACACAATTTTTTAAGATACCGTACTAAAAGAACGGTTGGGAAATAAATGTACTTGCTATGTTTGCAATTACTGAGAAACTTAGTGGGATTCTGTAAATATATCTATGTATGAAGCTACCAACAGCAGCCAGTTATTGGCTTAGTGTAATCATCCCTTCACTCACTGAGCCTCCAGAGGGAGGAAAGGGCGTTCTTCCACCCCACTCTTGCCAAGTGCATGCTCCTTTGAGACACTTTGATTTCTCTATTAATGTTTTATATCTTGCTTGGTCACAGCCATAGGGTGACAATTTCAGGCTTTGTTCTGATCTCTACAGGTTTTTATCTAAAATTATGAGTCTTGCAACACACTGTCATTTGATATGTCGTTGTTATACTCTAATAACTGTTTCTGTCTGAATAATTGCTTGGCCTCTGGAACTGTTATTTTTAAGCCAAACTGAGTGATCTTCGTTGTAAGCAATACACTGACAATTTTTCAAATCCAAATGCCCTTAAATCCTCTTTAAAGGAAAAAATGTGGGTTAACATATTTTGGGGGTTTTCCTCCATTATATCTTTGGTAAACACTGACAAAGACCACTTTACTGGAGTAATCATGGCTTTTTAATTATCTTCAGGTCTCCACTTAAACACAGCTCTGTTGCGACTTGCTTCAGGAAGTTTCCGATAGCGGTCGTCTGCCTGATTACAGGGATAACATCCGGAGGTTTTCACCATCGCAACAGGGAGGACAGCAAAGCTGCCCCTGGAGGTGTGATTAACTCATACTGGTGAAATCATATGAAAGTCTTTTTGCTATCATCACTCACAGCAAACCACCATCACACATGTGCGTGCAATTCTGCATATATGAGGTGTAACATGTGCTATAAAATACTATTGTTGTTGGCTCTGCTGCATACCCTCATGTGGGACAGACAAACTTTAAACTTGAGGAATGCCTTTTAGTGCTCCTCTCTGAATATCTGTCTTCATCTGTAAGGCCTGTCAGCACACGTTTCTTTTATCCGGTGGCGTACTGGTGCATAATCGCAGGACTAAAGGTGGTCGTGCTGACCGCTGGTGTGCTGATAACTCTCCGGGGTGAAAATTCTTTGTAGGTTTACCTTCAAGCTGTTGGAAATGTCTGGCTCTGTAATTACACTAGCTGGAATGCAATAGACGTCTCCTGAGCAACAGTGTTATTTCTGTTCAACACAGACATTTAGGAATTAACCTGCCGCATACTTTTCTTTTTTTCTTTTTTGTTTTGGAAATCTGGAAATTGGTTAGTTACTAGACACATTAACCAAAATTGGGACAGTGTCACAGACAGACAATAACTGAAAGAGAATCTATGGGGACAGGTGCCAGTTATCTGCCTTTGAGTGCAAATACACTAAATCTTTTGACATTACTTTGTTTCCATGACAGATGTCAGCACAGGCCTGACGAGGTGCTGGTTTTCATTGGAAAGAGTGCTGCGTTCCGTCTGTGGATTTTGCATTATTCATAGAGAATAAATCACATCTGCACTTAATGAGGATGAAGAAAACTTAATTCCACTAGTGATCATAATTCATATTCACTGTTTAAAGCAATAAAATAGCTTTAAAGTGAACCTTTTGTTTTCTGTCGTTTAAATATTTAACTGCCTCTTGGGTCTAAGAGGATCTAAGATAAAGATCGCCATGTCAGTTATGTCATAAATGTGTACTTGAGTGTTTACATATGAAATCCTTAAAATCAGTCTACTTTAGGCTACATTTCCAGTGTGGATGGCTAAGGTGTGTGGAAATGTATGTAGCATTTGAACTAAACAGACAGGAGGGGCTTATTACTAATAGGGAGAAAAACCTTTAACATAACCTTTAATTTTCTAAGACTTGCATCAAATCAACGCCCAGCTGTCTGTTACTATGACATACCACGGTGGCCCATAAAACTTTGTTCATCTGTGACAAAAAGGTCATTTAAAATGTCATTAAATAGAGGCTCTTCACCTTAGAAAGAAGTAGTAGTTGTTGTCTGTGGTGACGCTGTAGGAGAAGCAGGGGAAGTAGCCTAGGCCGGTGACATTAAACCTGGAGCCCGCAGGGACCTCCAGCATGCTGCCCCACGCCTGATCGCACAGGAGCTCAATCTCGGCGGAGAAGAGCAGATCAGTGTCGTGCTGCCATGGCAGATAGTTATAGACGCTGTACGACTCCTTGTGTAGTGCCAGCACCTTGGCAAAGACGATGATCTCCGCCAGCTCTGCACGGCACGCTTCCGTCTGAGGTCTCCAGTCGTGGGGTAGCTGACACCCCCAGCTTCCCTCGGGACGGACGACTGCAAAAATAAACGCCAAAGTAATCCACATGGTGTAACAGTGAGGGGACAGCTGTGGGTCAGGGAGGCGCACCAAGACGCAAAGTGCTGAAGATGGATGAAATCACGGAGGGGAAAAAAAAAAAAAAAAAAAGCTGCAGGGATTTCACTACAGGCGCATACTTCCACCAATACTGAACTGATATTTAGTTTCAGAGTAAGTTAATTGAAAAAAAAAAAGAAAAGTTTTATACTACAAATATTCCCGGGTAGCCCTCACCGCGGTCCTGCTACTGCCTCCAGCCACAACTCCTGCAAGTGAATCAGCCCATTCACCTCAGCATCCCCCTGCAAAAAACGTTGCCTCTCACCTTTAGAATGGCAACAGGAGGGGCAAAGAAGAAGTGCTCATTCAAACCAACGTTTGCAATTTCAAAAGTGCATTTTCCTTCAAATTTGTAAAAAAAAAAAAAAAAGGCTCGGCCTTCAGTGTTAATAAACTCTGGCGCTTAACGCAACAAAGCCGCCGTGAAAGAATTACCGCAAACAATAGGTTATGGGTTTTAGTTGAAGTTTAAGAAAGGATAGTGGCGCCCTCTACTGAGGGAGGTAGTAGTAGAGCATAGCAGAGGTAGTTGAAGTTGAAATAGAGGTAGAACTGAAAATTGAGTAGATCACTTAACCGTCCATCTATCCGTCCATTTAGGACGCGGGGGCAGCAGCCTAAACAGAGAAGCCTACCACCCCAGCCGCGACCTCCGGCTTATCCAGGGGAACGCCGAGGCGCTCCCAGGCCAGCCGAGAGACGTAATCTCTCCAGCGTGTCCTGGGGCCTCCTCCCGGGACATGCCGGGAACACCTCGCCTAGGAGACATCCAGTCAACTACCTCAGCGAGCTCCTTTCGATGCCTTGCTCCCTCCCATTTAAATGCAGAGTTATATGCAGATGAATTTAAAAAAAAAAAAAAAAAAAAAAAAAAAAAAAAAAAAAAGAGTCCAGGAGAAATGCAAATCATTCGGAGGTGAAATGCTGGGCCTCAATGGTGAGTTATGTATCTTACTTGTAACTAATGATGGATTTTCTAATTTAAGTACAATTTATTGTCTTTCAGCATTTAGTTATCAGGACAAAATTCATCCAGAAGTATACCTAAATTATAACAATTAACAGTATAGCTATAATAATATTTTCAAATATGTGGTCTATTTTAATACTTCCACTATCTTGAAACTTCATTAAAGTTTGTATGTTTTTGTTGATGAATTTAGTAAAATGAACCCCATGTGGTCATAGTACAATAGAGACAATACACCTCTAGGTGGCATCGCAATCCACTCAAAGGGCTCTGTCAATGTCACGCGTTGCTGCGAAGTAGAATTTATTTGCAGCTGTTGAAGTTTTATAATGAGAACTGCCACTTTTGGGAGTATTTCCTATTTTAATTGTCTTGCTTGTGTTGGTGCAAATGCATGCTGACCCGCGTGAGTTCATTCTTCTGTCTAAACTATGTTTTATTGTCGCTTTGGTTGAATAAGTGTAAAACAATTCAGCGCAGCGCCCTTGCTCCATAATCCAACCAGTAAGACGGAAATGAAACAAGTCTGATGGAGTGTCATGATGATAGTGATTCAAGAATACACACTTCAATACATGTAATAACTCAGTCATGTTTTTGTTTTATTTTCTTAAGCTCCTGTGGCACTTTGGGTGAATATAATTAGCAGTGGGAGTAAAGTGGGACGATCCGCCTCAGTGGGGCCCTTTGAGGCCTGAATAAATCCGTTGGGTGACTGAATCTTGATTACAAAAGAAAAATAATAGTTTTTTTTTTAATATCAATCTTATGATAAATAAACCTATGCACCCGCTAGGCTACACACAAACTCTAGGATAAACCACGCATAATTACAACTACACATAGCTCATAGAGAAATGTAGCCACTGTTATAGAAGTGGTGGCATCAGCACAAGCAGGACAATAAAAATAGGAAACAATCCCAAAATTGGCCATTCTCATTATATAACTTCAACAGCTGCAAGTGAATTCTACTACACAGATCCTGTTTCTTCAGCAATATTCACTGCAATATTACAATATTACAAGACAAATTCAGTACAAAAATCAGAAAACTGTAACTAGAACAGAAATAAAAAATGATTCAAAGTAGATTTTTATTTTCAAACTTGATTCAACCTTTCACATCCTTATTGGACCATTAAGGTTTTAAAGCTCCATGACTTAATTATCTTCCACCACATTAGATTACTACAGAAGCAGTTAGTGAGTCAATCACAAGCAAAGTTACTACTTTTTATTTTTTTGGTTAACTTTTATTCAGTGTTTCAAAACGTTTTATGACTCTTAAACCTATTCTGAATATAGCTCTGATGTGATCCCACACACAGGTCCTGCTTCCCTGTGGCTCTGTACAAATCCATCAAATTCTTGTTGTCCCTGTGGGATTACTGGTTGGTTGTATGGTGGTGGGCGTGGGTATGTCTCAGGTAACAAACACAAAGTAGCAGCACCTGAAAGGGGACACAGTATTCCAGTATATCACAGAGGAGTTACATCTGCAAGAGGACATGGCGGTGAAACTGCTGATTGTGATGCTCATGATCACCTACATCTGTGAAGGAGGTGAAGTGTTTTATGCTGTTTTTATGAGAGAGTGAGTGAGTGAGAGTGAGAGAGAGAGAGAGAGAGAGGGAGAGAGGGAAGGGGGGGGGGGGGGGTTCAGTGCTTTATTGGACTGAATTAAGATATCTGGCTCACCTGTTTATGTGGCAGCACTATTGAGAAAATCAGCAGCATCTGACTTCTTGCAAAAAAAGAGAGAGAAGCACCCATCAGGATGTTTTCCTGGAGGCTGCAGCACCGAAGTCAACGAGGCTGAAGAGCTGATAGAACTGAACATAGGAAGTGTAAGTAAGGGGTGGAAACACACCTAAAACACACACACTATCTGGTAGCTTAATTTTACACAAGTAGTTGTCATGCATAGACAACAGATCTTATATTTGTTTTTACCAAGTGCTTCCCTGATGCTAGACAATGCAGACTATTTTGAACAATATTGCATTAAATGATTGTGAAACTTCTCCAGCTGCTAAAATGTTACTGTTAGAAAATGTGCTGTATAATCAGCATGCCTGGGTTAAGGAAGAGACACAATTATGTTGACACATTCTGTAGTAATTGTAGAATTTATTAATGCATTTCTTGGTTATTGTCACAGTTTAAACTGCATTTAGGATGCATGCCATCTACAGATCTTTCACACCACATTCCTCCCTGCAGTCCTCAAAAAAACAAAAAAAAAACAAACAAACAAAAAAGAAAACAAGTATAAATGTCAGTAACTACAGACATCATAAAGAGAAAGATTTTGGGTAAAAGTGGGCCATGCCCCCATTTGGCCAGATCCTATCCACAAGAAAAATGAACCTCATGAACAAAGTCTATGTCCAGAGTTGAAAAGGACTTCTCTGTTTGACCAGAATAATGTGTAACTTAGTCAAGCAAGGCACTGAGACATGTATCATTACTGTGTTCCTACATACCAGGCCTGGAATCTGAAGACACAGCAAAGCCCATTAACACTGACTTTGTTACTTAGTGCATTTACTGCACGTATCAGATGACAGCATGAAAGCCAGCAGAGAGCTGGAATGTGATTAAGTGGACTGTCTGTCATGTTGTACACTTGGGTATTTGTTGTGTTGTTTTGCATAAATCTGTCCCATGCAACATTACTATAATTTTTTTTTTTAACAGAGACCTCTGCTAAATAATATAATACTGTGTACTATATTACTGCATGAGCTCATGACTATAACAACTCATTTACAGGAGGAGAGTTCCAGCCTGCTGTATAATGGAGACGCTTCCCAGAAGGACATAAACTATGTAAGCTGTAATTACTTGGAAGTTGAATCCTGTATTTATTATGCTATTAAAAAGTGCAAAAATATTGTTATACTTCACAGTAAAGCCTGCTTAACTGCTCTTGTCCTGTAGCAGAGCCCTGGAGAGGAAACTGTGGTGGATGAAGGGTCTGGGATGTAGCCAAGAGAGAGCAGAGAGCACAAGATGACGATGTTGTTGCTGGGTAAAAGGAAGCTTGGTTTGATCGAAGATGTTTGATTGCATCAACACAACAGAATTATGGAAAAAATATTACCACAAAATGTTAGTAGTTTTTAATGAAATGTTCATATAGTATAAAGGTATAATATATTTTGCTAATTTTGCATGGTATACCAGATACAGATATGTGAGCACCATTGAAAGTCTTCAGACCATTAATTACCTGTTATGCCACTTTTGTGATATGTTTGTCAATTCATGCACCCTATTCAATGTTGTTTTTTTGTTACCTGATTGTTTCTTATGCATATTTATTCCCTCTGTGATTAATAAACTGAGATCTACAGTTGTGGTGAGAAGTTTACGTGCACTCATCATCATCAAATTTTTTCTAATCGACACAGGGTCAAAAGTATACATACTGGCTCAACATAATCCCCTGCTAATATTTGGTTAAATGTCCCTTAACAAGTTGCACCTCAACCAAATGTTTTGGGTAGCCATCAACAAGTTTCTGGCATAATTTTGTCTGGATATTTGACCACTCTTTTAGGCAGACTTGGAAGAGTTCTTTTAAATTGGTTGGTTTCCTGGCACAGACCCAGCTTTCAAACATAGTCCACAAATTTTCAGTAGGGTTGAGGTTGAGGCTTTGGGAAGACCATTCCAGAAGCTTAATGTTATCCTGCTTTATCTATTCTGAAACCAGTTTTGATGTGTGTTCACACCCAACTGTGTCCAAGTTTCAACCATCTAACTGTTGATATGAAGCGAAGCTGAAGAATTTGGGGGTATCCTCCTTCTTCATTATTCCATCCACTTTGTGCAGTGTACCAGTACCACTTGCAGCAAAACAGCCCCAAAGCATGATGCTACCGCCACCACGCTTGGCAGCTGGTACAGTGTTCTTAGGTTTGAAAGCCTCACCTTTACTCCTCCAAACATGCCTCTTGTCATTGTGGCCAAATAGCTCAATCTTTGTCTCATCTGACCATAAAACTTTCCTCCAGAATGTATTTGGCTCGTCCATGTGGGCAGCTGCAAATTTCAGTCAAGCTTCAAGGTGTCAGTTTTTGAGCAGGGGATTCTTTCTTGGTCGGCACCCTCTTAATCCAAGTTGATGTAAAACTCACATCACTGTGGACAGGGATGCTGGTGTTCCAGCAGTTTCCAGTTCATGACAGGCTTGAGCCTTGGTGGTTCCTGGGTTGTTCCTGAACATTCTAACCAATTTCCTCTTAGGTGACAGTTTGGGTCTTCCTCCAGACCTTGGCAAACTGGTGACACTTCCAAATAACTTGTACTTATGTACAATCATTTGAACAATAATGATCTTGGAATGTGTAGTTGTTAGAAATGTCTCCAAGAGACCTTCCCAACTTGTGTAAATCTATAATATTCAGAGTTACTTGGACTTTCCCATTGTTTTAAGTATTGGTCAATCCAGTGAGTGCTGTCTTTTTCTGGGTGTATGTATATAGTCGAACCTGTATGTATACATTTGACCCTGTGTGGATTAGAGAAAATCCAAAATAAATTCAAACCTATGCACCCAAATCTTGTTTTTTAAAGTCATTAAAGATATATGCTGTATAATCATTTCACTCTGGAAAAAGAACCCTTCAAAGAAAATCCCAAAATTACCATGGTATTCATTCCCACGATGAGTGGATGTAAACTTCTGATCACAACTGTAATGGGATCTTTTCTATTGCTGAGGAAGTTACAGACTACTGCCTCCTTACTCTTGCCTTTAAATACTCCAAAACAAATATAACACATTTTAATCACTTTGTAATGTAAAAAATATTAATGCTGTTATACTTCAAAATGTATCACTAAACTCTTGGGAAATTAATTTTTTGCATTAGTTTTGTAATATATCAATCCATTGGTAAAGCAGTTATGGGGATTAGCACCTGCTCACTTAAACTTCATAATCGTTTTAATACAACTCAGTGACTGACACACAAAAAACAGCTCAGTCCATGCACTGGACTGTAGCCTGCGGCATTCAATTTTTGCAGTATAAGGATGCACTTAATAGATAGTGGTGGGTTTGCTCTAAATGTTTCATATAAATCTATTATATGAAATCTGTTAACGATTTGAAATAAAGTCTTGCTACTCCTATTCGTTCAGTTGTGTCGTCTATGACGTGTGGATGGGATATGAGTTTTTGTTCTCATAAGTCACATGGTGATCACGGGCTTTGATGGTCGCCTGCTCCTTGCATGTCTACTGTAGCCTGCAAATGGACAATAAAATCAATAAAAGTCGAAAATACATCGACTTGAGGCGTTAATCCTGTAATATTTACTAAGGTATTATTTTGAAGCGTGCAAGCTTTTCATACTGTGTTAATAATGGCCGGTATGCGCAGAGATTACACGTCACTACCTCTGTAATGTTGCCTTCATGTGCTCATCGTAAGCTCCTACTTTGACCGGATAAAGACTTAAGTGCTTACCAGATAACATGATCAAATTTTGTACAGTATTATCCTATAATATTATCAATATTATACACTTTTACACGATTACTAGAACTTTACCCGGAGAAAGAAATTGCCTTTGAAATGTAATAATTTAAATATTAAATGTAATCAGCTAAAATATATTCCTCATGCTACTACATGCTATTAATATAATTTTATAATTTGTTGATCGATTGGAAAATAAATTTCTGGTTTTATTAAATTTGGTATTTTCCTTATGAATTTTAAATGCGTTTGTTCCTATTTCCGGAAGCCCTGAAAGCAGCCAGATAACCACTGGTACGACTCCGGGGACTGTTACGGCTTGACAGCGAGCTCACAGGCGAGAATCAGCGGCTGTGTCGTTTGAGGAAATTTCATATCACAATGTAAGTCTGTTCCATTCCAAAACTTTGTTTGACAGTTACATGTTGAAAACTTGTCTTCTGGGTTTTCCTGGTAATGCGGCGAAAAGCGGGCGCAAAAACAACGCCCAGAAGTTTTGCTACAAGCCTGCAACAAGTGCTAGCGCCCGTCTTCGAGATGTGCGCTAGCTGAGCTTAGCTTAGCCAGGTCAGCTGAACCGACGCTGCATTAAAGTTGTCTAACTTCGCTCACCCCACGTTAAAGCAACTTTTCTTTGCTACTTATGAAGGGAATTAAAGCAGAATATACACGACAGGCTTGTAAAACGTCCACAGTGTGTAAATGTTACTGTTAGACAATGATGTGTATGTAGAAAGTACCGTTTCCTATGTTGTTGGCCTATTAACATGCTAAGTCTGTATACTCAGTTGAAAGAACGTTAACGTTTTTGTGTGTGTTCCAGTGTTATTTCTTATTGTTGTAGCTGTGTTTTGGATATCAATAAAGTTTTAGCAAGACACAATCAAGGGCAACCTAAACTTATAAACGGGAAATATATTAATGTTTTTTAATAGATCGTAATCCTATAGATAACTGGGTAACTAAAGTTACTATTAAATTATATCTAAATCTATATAAACTGAGTATTTTACACGCCAGTAATAACTTACACCCCCATGTGACAGTAATGCCGTTATCTAACGTTATTTCCATTCTAGCAGCATCTAGATTTTCTTTTCTTTGTGTTAGTGTGTGTACTCAGATGTTTTTCTCGGTTCATGTCCGTATTTGTATGAGCTTTAAAGCGTGTGGGTCATAAAAGAACAAGGTAAGAGACATTTGTTCCTTGAGTGTTTATATTTCCTGGGAAGAGGTATTGCCTTACAACATAAAGACAGGGAACTTTTTTTTTCTTTAACTAGTGAGTCTCACTGCCTAGAAGTTGGCACATAGAGGCAGTGTACTCCGTGTTTTCGTAATGAATCAGAGCCGGATTGCCACAACTACTTTTGTTCATAATAAAAAGCCATGGCACATAATTTGCATGTCTTTCTGAAATGGAGCGGTGATTTGATTAAAATCATAATGGTCTCTTTTATGATGTTATAAGCGTTTCATCAGCAGTGCTCATCTGTACGAGATTGTAGGGGTTCAATAGTAGAGATACTGCAGTAATTATACACACCTAGATCCCGGAATGTATGGATAGTGACGCATTTACTTAAAAGAAGTATGATACTGCATGAGACCACAATAGAAATAAAATAAATCTGTTTAAAAATAAGTGTACTGCACACCCTCAGCAGTAATTCAGTTGATTGAACAAAAATATTTTATTACACATTAATCACAGTTTCTAGACTCAGTTCTCTATTTGCAATTGTTCAAATGTAATTGGACAGTTGACTCCAAAGCTGTTTCATGGATGGCTGCGGGCCAATTCTTTCTTCTTCTTCTTTTTTTTTTTAAATGTCTTCAACAGTTAAACAGATGTAAGGCTGGTAAGTGACTTCAAGGGTAGCATTTGCATTTGGAAACTGTTGCTGTGAACCCACAACAAAAGAGAGCTCAATGCAGGTGAAGCAGGCCTTCCTCAGACAGCAAAACCAACAAAAATTTGACTGTAATTCCTTTACTGTTCGTGCAGTATTTATATACTGTTTAAATTAAGGCTGAAAGTCTTCACTTAAATTGCATCGTGATTGCTTTATTTTTATTCTAATGTGGTGGTGAACAGCCTAGTTATGTTTGACAGCCACTGCACATGATGACAGGGCTGAGGGCCTGTAGGCTTATGTAACATAAGTTAGGTTCATTTAAACGGAAAGAAAATCATGGTGGACAAAATTTCCAGACTGCATCTGTGAATCTTTTTGTTTTTTTCTCATTATCTCATCAATAGCCACTGACATCACTGGGACCAGCAATGTGTCAGCTTTTTGCCACCACTACCAGTATTTATTTCTGTGGTTGTAGATTAGGCACGTGTGCAGCATTAGTGTAAAAGAGTTGTGTAGACATGGTGTTAGCCCTGCATAGCTCAACAAAAGAGTCTTCATGTGAGTCCTGGAGTAAGAGAGATACAGGTAGAGTCATGGTAAAGGCTGCTATCTTTGCTCATTTGGCCTCATTTACAAGCAGTTTATATATACATGTTGAACTACATGAAATTACACGTAGACACAACTGATGAAAGCCAGGTAAATGCAAATTGTTAACCCAATTAATAATAGCTTTTTTAAAATTCATTTACAGTTTTCCAAAAAAAAAAAGTCAACCAAAGATAAAAGCTCATAGAGCTGAATAAATTAAAATAATAAATTAGATTAAAAGTATTGACCACATTCCTTTTTTTTTTTTTTTTTTAACATAATATATTGTAGTAATCCACCCTTTTCTGCTAGGTTTCACTAGTACAAAGACCAAACAACAAAAAAGTTTGCACATGTTGCATATGCTTAGCATATTAAACCCACCTTCATTGCATCTTTGCTAGATGTCATCACACTCTGATTTATGAGTGGTATCCTGGATTTGTGTTTTCATCAATAATTGCACTGGGTTTCTCAAATTGGTATGACCTCTTAATCCCTGTGTAAATGTCAACTCAACTTCCCACTTTCAGTGAAAAATGAAGTCATTGTAGGGCAATGCTCTTTCAGGTCAGAGGGTGGCAGTAAATAACTACTGTTAAAAAGCTTTTGAGACAATGAATGCATATCATATTTAGGAATACAAATAACTAATGTGCATAAATTACAGAGAACCAGAAAATAAACATTTTGCTTTGCCTCTGGTTTATATTTTTGTCAGCATTTATCAGTTTCTATGAAAGAATAAGCATTAGATAATAATAAATCAGATGCTTTAAGCTGGACATTATCTAAGTTGTGTAGCTTTTCATGCTACCCAATGTCAGTTATTTAACTATTAATACGAATATACGTGAACAGTTATTTCTGCAGCAAATCCTGGACATGAACTTAGTTCCTAAGCTACCTCACCATCTAGTCTAATGTTGCATAAAGTTATTTCCTGACACTTATCATCTGTTCTCAGTTGAAAAAATGCATCATGGGTTGAGAAACATCAGTGATGCATTTTTAATTTTATTATAAGGACATTTTTTGTGCATGGCTGACCATTCTGTGCTTTCACAGTCACAGAAGTGTTGCTTTAGTTCACCATGAACTGTTACTCCTGTTGACCTTTAGACATCCCTCAGATTAGATGCTGTTTCAAGTAGTAGAGACCAAACATAGCAGGAAAACCTTTTAACATACAGTACTAGTCAAAAGTTTGGAAACAAACTTTTTTTTTTGTTTGTTTTTGTTTTTGTTTTTTGTTTGTTTGTTTTAACTACTTAATGGCAATATATCTTTAAACAGTTCACTTATACATTTGTTTTCTGCTTTAGGTAAAATATAAAATGCACAATGTTTAGTAAAGCTTAATAACATCTAATTTTGTCCCGCAGATGCTGTGTATTTTTTTTTTCTGGTCCTAAAACAAGTAACACCTACTGGTTTTCTTTTAAGGTTGTAGTTGGCCAGGTCTTCCTTGAAAAAGAGATTTTAATCTCAATGAAACTTTTACCTGCTAAATAAAGGATAATGAAAATAAAATAGTTGGAGATTGAGTTAGACGTTATGGTTCAGAAATGTCTGAGAAATCTCACAGGAGGTTTGCACTTTTTTTCCCCTCTTTTTTTTAAATTTTATTTATTATTTTTCAGGTCAGCTACTGGTCCAGAAGGTTCTGGCGCAGCGTCCAGTAACAAGCGCTTGCAGCAGACGCAGGCCCAGGTGGATGAGGTATGATGCATGTGCCTGGCTTTCAACATTCAATTCAAGGCCCACATGTTTATTGCCTTACAGCTTATTGATAATGATGTCAAAAATATTTTTCAAATAATCTTAATGTGTGCTTTAGCATTAAAAATACAGTCTTTTTTTGTTTGTTTGTTTTTAATGAGTTAATGAATTTGAAACCACCTCTCCAAAGGTACCTCCCCTTTATTTAGTCTCATATTCAAGTTCAGGGTTTTTTTGTCACACATACAATTACACAGTGAAATACTTATGCACTAGTCCAGCTGTACAGAAATAAAGGACATGACAAGGACACAACTAAAGAATGCCAATCAACTTTTTTTTTTTTTAAATAAACCCAATGTAACTAACTAGTAGCACAACTATAATACAGGACTGAGAAGTTCACAAGTTGAATAATGGGTAGTTAATCATGTCCTAAATTGAGTTATTTATTTCTTTCTTTTTCTTTTTTAGGCCTAGGCATATAATATAATATAATATAATATAATTAGGGGTGGGACTCGATTAAAAAAATTAATCTAATTAATTAGGAGCTTTGTAATTAATCTAAATTAATCGCATTTTAATCAAATTTAAATATTTAACATGATAAATATTAGTTTAAGTTTGGTTAATGAATGAATCAATATACATAAGCTTAAACTTCAAAATTTTGTTTATTTTCCCTCCAGTCTGCTACACAGACCAACGAAGGGTGGAAGTGCTCCTGTGATAAGCAAACTCCTAAAATTAAAGTAAAGCATCATAACTGGACAGTTTTATTCAACATTAATGTCTCACTTAATGTAGTTGGAAATTAATCATTCGCTCAGCTTCGCTCAGTATTCCTTGATGTTGAAATGTGTCATGCTTGTTTTAACAGCTTATTTTGAATTTAAAATTAAACCACAAAAAGGAGCAAAAGTTTGTTCTCCGTTTAATCAGCTACTTTTCCACAGCTGTGCATCGCACTCACGGTTGCTAGGCGACATGAGCTACGCAGAGGTGAGGGCAGGCGATGCTCATATGAAGGCTAGCCGCTCTCTTCCAGCCTTTGCGGTCTTCGTGGGCTGCGAAGGACCCGGTCTACATGACCCTGAATTTTTGACATCGTGCGTCGATATAATCTGTATGCCTGGAACTCGTGCACTGAGAAATGTTCCACGGTGCAAAGTGCAATTAAAATGCGTTAAAAATTTTAATTTAATTATTTTCCCCGTAATCAATTAATCGAAATTAACGCATTAAAGTCCCACCCCTAAATATAATATAACCCCTTTCTGGTATTAAGTAACTTAGTCTTGTCCAGTTTACATCATTCCTCTCACCTAGCCCATATCCTAGAACTCCACCCCTGTCTATATTCATTCGCTTTGTGTCACTCCCTCTTTTCCTTGATGTTGGTCTCACACAGAACCTTGCATAACCCTTGGCAGCAGTGTCACGATTCAGAATAATGTGGAATCATTTGCTCTCTAATGCTCCAAAAGTCTGCCAAAGGACATTCAGTGAAAGGCAGTTCTTCTTCAGTTTTGAGAAATTGTATTCAGAACCATGTCAGTGAGGCCACTGAGAAAATAGGCTGCCAAGTCTCACTCTTAATTCCCTTTACAGCAGTCTCTCATTCTCTCTCTGTTATAGCCCCCACCCCCACCCCCGATAAGCCCCTCCTACATAGATCTTTAACTTCAGCACGTCACATAAAGTGTCCAATTGGCTGCTAGAAGTTTACATAATCACTGTCTCTGGTTATGTAATGCATGCATGGGCCTACACCCTACCCTTCACCCTGCAGCTCTGTCTGAGAGGAGGGGCAGTAGTTGGGTTTGTGGATCAGTGGAACATATGGGTTATGTGTAATCTGTATTAATGCACATGCATGTGTGTCTGACTGTAGGTGGACTCAGTAAGCTAGAGTCTGCATATGATTTATTTTATTCTGTTGAATTTATTTCTCTTATTTGGCGTTTTCTTTCTCTAATAATTCCTTTCCTTTGTTCTTAGGAAACCAGATTAGGACAGATTTATACACAATGAAGGCTCAGGATTGCCTAACATTCAAATCATGTACATCAAGAAATTGATATTGCAGCAAATGTATCTTTTTTTATGTATGTATGTTTTGAGTAGGTGGTGGATATTATGCGTGTTAATGTGGACAAAGTTCTGGAACGTGATCAGAAGCTGTCTGAGCTGGATGACAGAGCTGATGCTCTCCAGGCTGGAGCCTCCCAGTTTGAGACCAGTGCAGCTAAGCTGAAAAGGAAGTACTGGTGGAAGAACTGCAAGGTGCCTGAACAAAGTTTGGTTCCAAAGTCACACAGTATTTCTCACTTTAAATAACAATACCTCTAACTGATTTAATGGATTCTGTTCTTAAACTCTCTAGAGACTGATGATTACCAAATTTATAGTTTTTATTTTTTCATCATCCGAGATGTATTATTTAACTACAAAGCTTACAGTATATATTGGATGAATTATTATGGCGAAGACTTTGTGTTTTTGTCAAGCAAAAAGAGGAAGTCTTACAAATGCTGTTCTTGCGTAGTAGTTCCACTGAATTTGTGTGAATTTTCTTAAATCGTTTCAGATGTGGGCCATCCTGATAGCTGTCATAGTGATCATCATCGTCATCATTATTAGTGAGTATCAATGCTGTGCTTATAAACAGTGTTGTTGCAGTTCAGTTATGCAGAGAAACTCTGGTATAGACTTAACAGTTTATCCATCTGATAGCAAAGTGCTTAAAAGTTTGCAGACTTTGCCCCAAAGTAATATTTAAAAAGCTTTATTTATCTCAACTGTGCTTGTGCAAATTTGTCCACCAGGAAGGTTTTATTTAAGGCTCAGTCTGTTGGGCTGGCATGGTCACTGTCTGGTTCATCCCACCAGTGCACTAAGCAAATGCTAATTATTCATGCCGTTTCATGTTATGGATTCAGTAAGCCAAGATAAAGTACACCCAGTTACATAACACAGTCACTATCTTTTGCCATTATGGAATTCCCCCACAGATTCCCATTCAGGATTCATCTAGTGTCATGTCTCTCTTTTATAACGTCTTATATAAAACATTTGGTTGAAACAAAGTTGTTGATTCATTCACAGTTTGGAATTATTCATAAAAGAGCAACAGGAGGAGGGGTAGAGGACACGATAAAGAAGAAAAGTGGAGCCATGTGACGCGTCTCAGAGGAGCTCCACACTTTCCACCTCTACAGGGGTCTTCATTCCTTGTCCTGGATTGTGCGTGTGTGAGTGTGTGAGAGAGATTGCTTGTGTGGCTCCTGTCACAGTTTTAACCAATAACATTACAAAATCCCAGACATTATTAGGATGCCATGCCACATACCAAAGAAAACCAAAATGTATGTATAGAAACGTGTTAATAGCTTGAAGGAAAACTCAACTAAATCAACTCTGTGGCATAGCACACACACACACACACTCAAACCTTAAGACTAGAAATGAAGAATATTGTTATAAACTCTCCTCTACTTGCATTTTTATATTTTATTAACAGTTTTGATTGTGTGTGCCAGGCTAAGAGAAGTGCCTTTGAGGATTAGCTGTTCAGTGCTATCATTTAGATTCCTGCATATGGAGTAAGAGGTGCCCCTTCCCAGATTAACTTCTTTCTGCTCTTGAAGAGTGTAACACCAGTTTTTTTTTTCATCTGTCTCTCTGGGTATTTTTTTTTTTTTTTCCTTTTTTAAAAATTTGGTCAGCTTTGCAAATATTAGTTGACTAATGGGATCTAATTACTCAATTTATTTCTACACATGGTTAAGTGCTGATCAGATCCACTGTTTAAGGTGTTAGGACTGAATAAAAGTCATTCTGACAATACAAAGCTTACATACTGTTGAACCACCTGGCTACACCTATTCCTGTTCATATTACTTGCAGGCAGAACTTAGGATGCAGTAAAAGCTAGCGTGAGCTTGTGTTTAGATTGAGTGCCTATATGCTATGACCAGCATCCTCACAGCCTGACAAAGCTGCCATAAAATGTTAAAAATACACAGAAGTGCCACCATGGGAATAAAGAGAATAATTATCTCAATTAGTTGCTCATAAGCACAGAAAATTTGCCTTTATGTAATAATAAAGATCAAACAATTAAGAAAACCTGCAGTTTAGTTTTAGACTTTAATAGGGTGTCTCCAATGGAGAGCAGCCAAAAATACAGCCATACCTTCTAAACGCGTGTACCAGCCAGAGAACGAGGAGTGCCTTCTGAGTTTCTGACTGTCCAGCAGATACTGTGCAGCTAGCCTGTGCAATCAGTTGAACTTAACCTTTAATAAAGTCTTTTGTTTTGTCACACTGTCGTTGATCCATTCTTGTTAATGCAAAATGCTTCTAACATGCCAAATTTCATATATATCTTACAGTAGCTTTTATTTGCATTTGGTTAAATGTCGAACTGATCAAAGTGAGACTACAGATCATTTGCTGCGGTGCTCAAGTCTGCTGCTGAGCATTATGGGTGTTTGAGAGTGGAAAGCGTTTGTTGTGCCATGGCATTGTGATACATTTGATACTAACACTGGATTTGGGATTACTTTGTGTATTATTTTCACTCTGGTATTTATAACTCCCAGAAGACTGTTTAGGTTACAGTTTCAGTAATTTTTAAGACTTATTTGCTTTTTGACCCTCATACTGCTTGCGTGATACTGATACAGAAATAAACACTAACACAAATATGAAGTCACCCTTTTTTCTTTTTTTAATGCATGTAGATATAGCTGGATTGTAGCCATGACTTAAATTTGTAGGCAGTAAAATGCTTCTGCAGGCCATCCTTTTATCAAGTATACATGGAATTGTCATTTTTATTTTATTTTATTTTATTTTATTTACACACAGCAGTTTAAGATCTTATAACTTCCAAGCTTTTCTCACCTGGGAATGTATGTGGAAATATGTGCAATTCTGCTCCATGGTCCCAAATGTATTTGGCTTGAATAAAACTGGTATTAAATCAAAGTGTCTTGATTTTTCTCATCTGTGATATAATAAATACCTATTGCTTTTTCCAAAAGGAGCTGTAGATGGCAAAATCATCTTTATAAAGATTAAATTCCTCCAGTGTGTCACACAGTGCTGAATGGGTCAGCGGTTATTACCCCAATGCCACTGATATCAGTTTGTTGCATGTTTCCTTCATATTTACATTTTTTTCTACCTCAGTGCCACTCACACCTGATTCTTTATGAGCCCCATGATTTCCAGTCCCAATAAACTCTGTAGATTCATTGGGACTGATTTCCCATGATTATTACATTAATTTTTTTTTACAGAGAAAGCATGTCGACAGCTTTTTGCACTCAGGGCTGGGTTGATTTAAGGGGAACGTGGAGCAAACATGACTGAAAAAAAAATTCTATAAGGACAAGGTGAAAATGTACTCTAGTTCCTGAGACAGCTGCACAAGTCTTGTCTGTGCCATAAAACTACTAGTACTACAAGTCACGTCATAAAGTTAAAATGTAAGTTTGTGCATCAATTTATTATTGTTCACTGCAAATTTTCTGAATACAGTAAAAAAAAAATATATAAGGATAACCAGACATTATTCACAAATTTGTGGTATTCTTGAGCTTTTTTGTTTTCGTTTGCATAATTACAAAAGGTATTATTAAAGTTGCAAGTAGCGCCCATCTTCTTCCCTCTGCGTGCACTGCATCAGCTGGACCATGCAGCGACTCTGTTCATTCATTCAGCGGTAGAGACGGGGATGCAGCGGACTTGTTGTGTCGGTGCTTGCGCAGTCTGCTCGGGAGTTGTATCTCGGTTGTATAACATTGAAATCCACGTGAACCGCCAGCAAGCCCACTCACAGACCCGCCGCATTGGACACGCCCACATTGGTTTCTCTGGCCAATCGCACAATCCATAGAAAATCCGCCCGCCCAATCATCGTTTAGTAGGCGTTATTATGCTATGCCGGGATCACGTTGCACAAATGTGTCAACCGCTCTGGGATGGATGACGACTTAGCTGTGTGACGGAGACATAACTGAAACGAAATACTTTTGATGCGGCCTGGCGATCAATTAAGAAGACTCTTAACTTTTTAATTCTCGAGCCAAGACACGCGTGGAGCGGGAGAGGTAAATATTCCACCGAAAGATTGGAGGCGTCATTGGTGAGTTGGCTAGCCAGATAAACTAGCTAACCACCTGACGCACGGCACCAGCTAGACAGAACAGTGGGGGTAAACAAGTGAAATTAAATCATTCCCTTTTTTTTTTTGATTTGTCATAAGGTGGTCGTGAGTGTGTATTACGCGATTTTGGATTATTGCTTCTCCGGGGAGTGAAGCCTGACTTGGCTGAAAGCAGTGGTCAGTGGTGTGTGTTGTTCATGTTAGCTGAATACCGTCGGCCATAAGTCAGCGGGCTGGAGCTCATGGGTTGCGCTGGGTTGGCTGGCGAGTTGGTAACAAACTGAAGCTCGGGTTGCTCAGACATGCACACGGTGCATTATTAAAAAAAGAAACCTGTTATATTTGCTAATACAGTAGCTAGGAAGTTTACTGCGTTACTGCAACCTTTGCATTCAGTGACTTTAGGGGGCGCTGTTTTCACTGGGCAGCTTGAACTTTCTCACACCGATTTGGAGGTCTCAACACTAAACTACATTTGGTTTTACCTTTGTCACTTTCTCCACATTTGGTTAGACAGCAGGCAATGGTGCATATGATTATGGAGACTGGGATGATTGCATGAATGTGAGATAACCGGCCTCACAAAATGTTGTGCTTGTATTTTAATGCCTGAACTTATTTGCTAATGCCACAGTATAGGTTTTATGCAGTCTATGGGTATTGCCCCCTTATAAATACCCAGCATATATATATATATATATATATATATATATATATATATATATATATATATATATATATAATCTCACACTGCACTGAAACTCGAAGCTGTCCAGTGGTAAGGTAGGTGTGGTGCCTTGGTTTGCACTGGGGTTGAGTTGCTGTGACTCCTTCAGGCCTTGTGAAGTGGCTTCTGGACTTACTCAGGTCACTGGGTTCATTGGGGGGGGTTGCAGTTTGTCTTGAATGAAATCAGTTGTAGGCTGCAGCTGAAATTATATAAAAGCCTGTAGAACAGGTATTAATGTTGACTTTCAGTTTTGCTTGTCTAATAACTTAGGGGACTTCTAGAGGTAGCCTGGGATGATCAGGTGTTGAACTATATTACAGCATGCACACAGGTGCAAGTACAGAGCAACAGTCAGGTTCTCAGTCGTCCAGGTCATGGTAGTCTCAAAAGCTAGAAAAAAAAAAAAAGACAATGAACAACAGTCTAGCTCAGGTCTGAGGGTGTGCTGCATAATTAAGGAAAGACCACAGCATCGTATACACACCACTAAAATGTTTGTGTCTGTGTGCCCTTCAGTACAGGTATAATATCTCAAGTAATAACATGATGTTTTATGCCCTCTGAATTGAGCAAACTGGTTATGTAATCCTCCTGTGACGACCTGATGAACGATGCAGGGTATTTTCGCTCTCTCCTGTTTTCGCTTCTCAGTCTGTCCCTCTGTCTTTGTTTTTGGTGTCTTGTCTCGCTGCCATATGTATGTGGTGGCAGCTGGAGTTTGTTTAATCATACCAGTATCATAGAAAAAAGACTTGCCAAAGACAGCAAGAAAACAAGCGTTTTCCTCTGTGACGTCTCGGAAAAATGGATCATAAAGCCATCTATAGAATTGCTGGGTTTGATTTGAAAGCTGTTTTTTTCAAGGATTACCAAAATGTAAATGCATAATTACTACCAACAGCTATTATGCAACCCAGTATTACATTATTATATCTGGCAGAGTTGTACCTGGTCTTGGCATAAATGAGATGCGCATAAATCGTGGATGTTGGGAGAGAGTCAGAAAGCGGTGAGTCAGTTTTATGGCCAGACAGCCCAGTAGTATTAAATAACATGACAGATTGTGTTTGTTCACATTTGCACATAACATTTTACTTGTTTATGTTTGGCAGTGACATGCTCTTACTTTCAAGAGGAGACAAGTATTTGTTTCCACTTTCAAAACGTTTGGCACATCAGACATGCCCCAGGTTTAAAGTGGACCTATTGCCATATTTCCAGCTCCATATTTTTATTCCTGGACTGTAGAATAATAGTAGCTTTGCATAATTTGAATTTGAAAATAATTCTCAGCCCCTCATTTTGTTCTGTCTGAAGCATGATTTTTTTAATTTATTTTTTTAACCTCTTCCTTTGAGACGACTCCCACTTTAAAGCAAGTTTCTAATGATTGGCTGATCCTTGCAAACAGAGGGGTTGAACAGCAGGTGGGTGGGGCTGCTGATCTGTAAATGTAGTGTTTTGACATCTTTGAAAGGATATTTTGCCATCTGTTTGAGGAAAAGTTGACTAGCAAGATTTCCAACTCTCATGATTACTGAGCGTAAATGTTGTCATACTGTAGATTATCTGTTAATGTCCAGTAGAACCAATTAATGAGTTCTAGTTTTGTTATAATAACTGTAAAAACTTTGTAATGGCAGAAAACAGAAACTTGTTAACAAATTAAAGTTCTTAAATCTGTAAATTCAAAACAGAATTTATTAACCCTTTATTTCAGTGTCATGCTTGATCTGTCTTTAGGTGTAATAGCAGTTGCTTAACTTAGGTTAACTTAATCATTACCTACCCAAGTGTTAGTTTCTCCAAAAACTCTCACTTTTAACAGAACAATTCAGCATGTTCTGCTGTTGAAAGATGGAAGAGAACAGATAATGTGTTGCAACACAGCATTTAAAAAAAAAATAGATATATTTTCACTGGCTGCAGCTGCAATGACATGCTAACATACATTTTGTATGCTAAAATTGTATGTGACATTTTGTAGTCTGTCCATGACCATCATATACACCCAACAAGTTGTGCGGAGCACAACAAACCCTGCCCCCAGCAAACATTTTAGCTGATTTGAACTGAGCAAGTGGATTGACTGATTTGGATTGGGCGGCAACTAAAGATTATTTTGGTAGTCAAATAATTTGTCAATTATTTTATCAGTTAGTCAATTAGTCAACGATTATTTCAATCTTACCTCACCCGTTCAAGCCTGCCCACCTATTAACATCACCTTGTTGTCTCTTCTCACAGTTAAAATAATGACCCATAAAAATATGAGTTTGAAACTAATCCAAGGTATTTTTAACATTGTGACCATCACAATAAATATCAAATAAACAATGCATATTAAAGTGTATGCAATTTTTATTTTTAAATGAAAATATAACGTGCAAATAAATAAAAATGGCCTCTGTCCAAAAGTTCAAATAAGGCTTCAAATTAAATCAAAATGATTTTTCTCTCCAAAACAGCTTAAAAGTTAACCGTACCCTTGTTTGGTTTTTTTTTTTTTCCAGCACAACCTCACATGTGTGAGTTTTTTTTTTTTTTTTTCATTTTGACGTACTGTATTAACACATTGGACCTAAAATCCTAAAAAACACTAAATCTGAGTAGAAGAAGTTAGATTTTTTAACTGTGAAAACCACAAACATGTTTAACAAACAGTTTTTATAACTTGAAATATAAATAGGTTCTAATTGTCAAAAATGTATGTACAAATGTTGCAAACAAAGTTATTTACAGCTATTTACATTAAAATGCAGGCAATGCCTCAGACTATTTACGGAACAATTATTATTAACAAGTGTTAATAGTGTGCAATAAGATGCCACACAAATTATTTGTGCCGCTCCAGAAAGCAGTTCCTGTCCACCACAAGACAGAAGGGCATATCACAGGCCTGCACACCAAACATGCTAAAAATCTCTCAAATTTAAAAACTCATTATCAGTATCGCAGTCTCTTTTTTTGGCACCGTCACTGTCACAACTTTCATCTGTTCCTCAGCAACCAGTCGATTTGATTCAAGTCGATTGGTTGTTTTAATTATTTTAAATTAGATCTTCTACTGCAGTAAAGCAGCCATTCCCAAAGTTAAGAGTGCTGTGGCCCACTTAATAACCAGAAAATCCCATGGGGCCCACCCAATCTTAAACCAAAAAAAACCAAGAGAAACTGATGTTTTTCCTTGAAGATTGCATTCAAAAAACATAAACAAAATCAATTTTTCTGTTATTACTGCCCTTTGCTGTACCTTGGCTGCCCACCAGGGGGTCGGCACCCACACTTCGGGAATCACTGCCCTAAAATAAATAGTGGTTTCTCATGTTTTTTTTGTTTGTTTGTTTTTTTTTCCTTTTATCCTGCAGTGCTGACGACAGACCGCTACATCCAACATTCAGCACTGACTGGGTGAAAGTCAATTTATTGTTACCACATGGAACCCATTCCCTCTGGTGAACATATGAAGACCCTTACTGACCATTGTCACTGAACAAAAAAATAATTGATGTGTGACCAAAGTGTGGTGATGCCAGGAGGTGACAGCGGTCCACATGGGGAGGAGCCTGCATTGCTGTCAGCTACAGCAGAGGGTGGAGGGGAGGAAAGGGAGTTGTCCAGGCAGCAAAACAGCACAGAAACATCCAAGCGCCTCGGGGGGGAGGAAAGCGGAGCTTCAGGTGGAGAAGTGGGGCAGGAAGACGAAGAGATGGCGAGCGGCTCACCTGACCTGTCTTCATCAGCCAATCACAGCCCTGGGAGCATTACAGGATCCACCTCAGCTTCAGCCAAGAGGTATTTAATTGCATGTGACCATTTACCTATTTTTTTTTTTTTTTTTTTTTTTCCCCCACAGTACCTCTCTGACCCAGCATATCAGAGTAGCAGTTTTTATAAAAATGAAAGTTACTGTGCCTTTATAGTTGCTTTGCACTTGGATTTGCCAAGTGGAGTATATCAAAATTGAAGCAGGCATTCTGTATGCTGTGATAACAGGTGGGCTTTTAACTTTCTTGCATTATCCAAAGAACTTTGGCATAGAAGAAAACAAGTCAGTTTATCAGCTGATGCTGAAGATGTGAACACAGAAAAGAAGTTCTTCATCTGTGTTATGATCCATTGATAGCATAATGATGAAAAAACCCATCTCAGAATGTATCCCAACGACGCCTCAACTACCTGTGAAGTGGTTTTAATTTTGCATGACGTTTTCATGGTGGTATGATCTGAACCCGGATCCTGTGTCCCCTAAATATTGTCTTTTTTATGGTGCTTCTGTGTGTATGTAGCAGTGAGCATGCAGAGGCTGGCAGAGGCCAGGACCACAGAGAGGTGATGAGCACAGTGGCTGAGATGAAAAAGAGGCTTCCATCAGACAAACGCAGCCGCAGCAAAGCCAGCACTGTGGAGGCCTTACATTACGCACTCAACTGTGTCAAGCAAGTGCAAGGTAATCTGCACAACACAACAGTCCATTGTGTTGTCTTAGGAAACACACTTTCCTTTTCTGCAAATCCTGATACACTGTGTGTGCTTTGGTTTGTCATCTGTAGCCAATAGTGAATACTACAAACTGCTCATGCAAAATGGGCAGGATGAGAGGAGAAATGCCACCGTTTGCACCCTGGAAGAGCTGGAGAGAGTGACCTCAGAACACACCCTTAAAAATACGGTATGCACATCAAACTTAGATGCACAGGTCACAGGTACTGATGCTAATGTTTCCTTGTTCTACTTTTTATGCATAGCTGAAGATGTCATAAGACCCACTGAGGATTTGTTTAGAGTTATTCTTAAATCCCATATTGAGCCAGTTGTTGGCAGTCATAAAGGAGCAAAGACATATACATACAAATACATGTACATTTATTTTTGCCTCACTCGTGAGCGGGTGTGTGAGTGTATGTGTGTTTATTGCTTTTGTGTGTGTCTGTGACTTGGCTTGCTTGTGTGCATGTTTTTCTGGGTGCGTACATCTCTCTTCCTCTTTGTAGGATTCCTTCGTGGTGGTTTTCTCCCTGGCCAGCGGCTGTGTGCTGTATGCGTCGGAGCAGGCTCCCAACCTCATGTGCTGCAAGAGGAAGTTTCTGGAGTCTGCCAAATTTGTGGAGCTGCTCTTCCACCAAGATGTCAATGTCTTCTATTCACACACGGCACAACCACATTTGCCACCTTGGAGCAACTCCCACACAGGTACCAGATTTTTATTGATTTATTTAAGATTAAATTTTTGTCTGTTCTCTTTCTGCAGATTTTTTTTTAGTTGCTTTGTGCATGCTAGTGTCCCCCTGGGTATTTTGTTAAGCACGTGTATAAATAACTAAAGAAAAGATGAGGAATTGACTTCTCTGTTCTTTGCCTCTATAGCTGGGGTTCTGTTTGACTGTGCCCAGGTTAAGTCCTTCTTCTGCAGAATCAGGTCAGTACTTTTCCCCCCATATCTCTTAATTCCATAAAAAATAATTACATTTTAAAATTCATTATTAATTAAATATATTATCTGATATCGACCACTGTAACCTTGAGAATTGATTCTGATTGTCAAACCTTCCTGTTTGAGGTCTTCCATCAATCATTTTTTTTTTTTTTTTAATCTGTCTGATTCTAGAAACTGGTGTGGCTTCATGGTGTAGTGGTTAACACATTCACTTTATTTGCATAAGATCCCCAGTTTGAGACTGTGAGGAGACACAAGCCTGGATAAATGGGAGGGTTGCAGGAAACATTTCCTGTTTTTCATTTTTGATTGAGATAAATTCAAATTTGATTGAATGTTTTAGGGGTGGGAAGGATCGTGACGGTGAGATGCGTTACAACCCATTTCGAATAACACCTTACCAGCTGAAGGTGCAGGGAACTGGGAGCAGTGGGGAGGAGGAGGAGCCGTGCTGCCTGGCTCTGGCTGAACGCATCATCTCTGGATATGAAGGTACGTGTTTGTGTTTATTATATTTTATTCCTACCTATACCCACCTCAGAGACTTTCTGAGAAGGTCTGCTAGTATTTCTGATTAATTTATGGCTACTGTTTGCTCATGCTGTGCACTCTGGTGATTATACGATTTGTGTATTCAGCACCTCGGATCCCCATGGACAAGCGCATCTTTACAACATCACACTCCCCTGGCTGTGTGTTCCTGGAAGTTGATGACAGGTCAGTACATATAAGTCTTCAGTTAGTATTGTGCTTTGAAAATTAAATGGCAACGTGTCAAAAGAGCTAATTTTATGGTGACTGTTCACAGGGCTGTGCCTTTGCTAGGATACCTTCCTCAGGATCTGATAGGCACATCATTGCTGACTTGCATTCACCCAGAGGACCGTCCCCTCATGCTGTCTATGCACCGGAAAAGTGAGTGTTCGAGGACAATGAGTTAGTTTGCTGATTAGAAAATTCTGTATTGCACGAGTTGACTCAAATTGAGTGTGTGTGTGTGTGTGTGTGTGTGTGTGTGTGTGTACACATACATATATATAATTTTTTTATTTTTTTTTATTTTTTATTTTTTTGGCATTTTACTTTTTAAAAAGCCAAACAAATGATAAAATAACTGGTAGATTATTCAAAAGCCAAAGCAAGGTTTGTCCTAAGGTTTCACTTACATTGATGGTTAAATGAAAGTATACACTTTTTTAAATTCTAAGACTTTATGTATCAGGACATAATAAAAATAATCTGGTCCTGGGCGCCTGGGTGGCTTAGTGGTGAGGCCAGCGACCACATACACTCGCCGTGTTGCGGTGCGGGCGGCGCGGGTTCGCGTCCTGGCCCATCGCCAATTTGCCCGCATGTCTTCCCCCATTTCCTGTCACTCTCCACTGTAGACAAAAGCCGCTGTGGCCAAAAATGAAAAAAATAAAAATAAATAATCTGGTCCTTAGCAGGGCTTAAAATTAGGCAAATAGAACCTGAGATGAACAACAGCCAGTGATATATTATACTATTTCATTAGTTATTTAAGAAATACTAAAATGCAGAAGCAGTGTGTGAAGAACTAAGTACACCCTTACTGCTTCCATAGGAATTAAGAGGGTAAGTAGCAGCCAGGTGCTACTAATCAAATGCACTTGATTATTTGATCATCAGGAAGTATGAACACCTCTATAAAAGCAGATGTTTTGGCAGTTTGCTGGTCTGTAGCATTCAGGTGTGTGTTAACACAATGCCAAGGAGGAAAGAAATCAACAATGATCTTAAAGACAAAACTGCTGCCTGTCAATCTGGAAAGGGCTATAAGGCCATTTCCAAACAAGCCATCATTCTACAGTGAGAGATTATTCACAAGTCAAAAAAGATTCAAAATGTCTTTCCTGGAGTGGACATCCTAGCAAATTCACCTCAAGGTCAAACCAAGAGAACTACAAAAAAAAAAAACCCAAGAGCTACATCTCAGACTATCCAGATCTCGGTTAGCATGTGAAATTTTTAAGGTTCACGACTACAATTTGAAAAGGGCAGAACAAGTATGGCTTGTTTGGAAGGGCTTCCGGGAGAAAGTCTCTTCTCTCCAAAAAGAACATGAGATCATGGCTTAGGTTTGCAAAGTTGCATCTGAGCAAACCACAAGACGTCTGGAACAGTGTCCTTTGGACAGATGAGACCAAAGTGGAGAAGTTTGGCCACAATGCACCTCATACCAATTATCAAGCGTGGTAGAGGAGGGGGGGATGATTTGGGCTTGTTTTGCAGCCATAAGACCCTGGGCATCTTGTGGTCATTGAGTTGAACATGAACACCTCTGTATACCAAAGGATTCTAGAGTCAAATGTGAGGCCAACTGTTAGACAGCTAAAGCTTGACCCAACGTGGGTTGTACATTAGGACAATCTAAAGGCAGAATGGCTGATAAAGAAACGAATTAAGATGTTATAGTGGCTCAAAGTCCAGACCTCAATCTGATTTGAAATACTGTGGTGGGACCTTAACTGTTTTCTGTATGACTTTATCAGTCTTTCACATTGTCGTGGAGGAAATTTGGCCCACTATTCTTTACAGTGTCGCTTTGGTTCATTGAGGTTTGCTAGCATTTGTTTATGCACAGCTTTCTTAAGGTATTTAATCATGGATGCAGTCAGTTTTTCACACACTGCTTCTGCCTTTTGGATTCATGTTTATTAAATAATGACATGGTGTAATATGTTATGTTTTGTTCATCTCAGGCTGTATTTACCTAATTTTAAGACCTGCTAAGGACTAGATGCATTTTTTGTATTATGTATGTATTATGTATAATACACAAATCCATAGAATTTATCGAGGATGCACTTTTTACCAAGACTGTATTGTTGCTTACAGTGATATAACAAATTTTTGTCAACATTTCTCTTCATGCCTTACTTAGTCTTGAAGCATGCGGGCCAGCCTCCATTTGAACACACTCCCATGCGTCTGCAGTGTCAGAATGGTGACTACATCACCTTAGACACCAGCTGGTCCAGCTTTATTAACCCATGGAGCCGCAAGGTGGCCTTCATCATCGGGCGGCACAAAGTCAGGACGTAAGTTACAAAAGCATAAAATCTGAAATACATAAAGACAAAAATGTGTGCTGAGATGTAGAGTTATGTGCATGTCACGTAATCCCCCACTCTGCCTCTGTCTTTTCCTACAGGAGTCCTCTGAATGAGGATGTGTTTGCTGCTCAGACAAAGGAGTTAGTTCCAGTAACTCACGAGGAAATAAAAGATCTTCAGGCAAAGATCTATAAGCTTTTCCTACAGGTGAATATTTTATTGCTGAATAAATAAATTCCAATCAGCACTCACTTTAAATGCTTTGTTAGTGTACTGCATGAACATTCTTCAGCGTTCATGTTGGTATCAGAGTAATCAAATATAAGTTGAGTCCTATATGTGGCTCTTTTTTGCATTTGATTGCTGTAAACATACTTCACTGTACACACACTGGAAAAAAAAAAGAAACACTGATGCAGTCTGTTCTTCTTTGTCTGTTCTTTACAGCCTGTTCACAACAATGGCTCCAGTGGTTACGGTAGTTTAGGCAGTAACGGTTCTCATGAGCACTACATTAGCGTTGCCTCTTCGAGTGACAGTAATGGCAACCTGTGGGAGGACTCACACCGGGAACCGGTAACACATCACTGCGAGGAACTCATGTTGTGCAGTTATCCTACTACTGCTACTGCCGTGGTTAATTGTGGACTGTTTGTGTTTTTCCAGATGACTTTGCAGCAGATCTGTGCTGATGTAAACAGAGTCAAGAGTTGGGGCCAGCAGGCTTATCTGGATTCCAGCCACAAAATTGCTTTTCTTGGCAAGCGTGTCACAGGTAATGCAGTCTCTCACACACTGAGTCCAAACCAGGGAAAATGCGTTTTTAAAAAGTGGCAGGTATTTTAAGTGTTGGTCAAAATGGCCCTTTATTTTGCCAGCCCCCCTACCACCTGCAGCCTCCAATGCTGAGGTCAGAGAAGAAGAAAGAAGGAAGCAAACACACATTCCCTCCTATCAGCAAATCAACTGTGTGGATAACATCATCAGGTGTGCAATCGATATGTTTTTTTCCCCTGTCCGCACCCTGTCATAATATTGACTCTCTCTTGGTGTCCCTGTTTGTTTCAATGTGTGTTTTTGTGTGCATTGTGTGTTTCAGATACTTGGAGAGCTGTACAGGTCCAGCCCTCAAGCGGAAGAGTGAATCTCATTCCTTAGCCACCTCTTCTTCCTCATCCTCTACCTCAGAAGATGACAAGCCCACGGGAGCCACTGACATGGCTCAGGACAGTTCAGATGGTATAAACCCACACAGCACATGACTTGCTGTCCTATTATCAGTAGGGTGAAAATATACTTGGCAAATAAACTGCAGGTGTTCCTAACTTTTGCTTTTTCACTTTCCAGCAGTTGTAGTGGAGAATGAGGTTTCAGTGAGCCCTTCAGCTGCAGCTGTAGTCGGGGCACCTCTGACAGACATCACCATGTCTACTAAGGCTATGAGTGTTGTCTCGGTCACCAGCCAGTGTTCGTACAGCAGTACCATAGTCCACGTGCCGCAGCCTGAGTCGGGTATATAAATATTGCCTTCTATCAATCATAAGAGAGACCTGCTCAGAGGCTTTTTTTGTCATTTTTCTGTAGATCTGATAGTTTTGTACAGAGAGAAAAGGTTAATGTTTAAATTTCTTTTGACGCTGTCTTTTTTTTCCCCTGTTTTCTGTCAGAGGCCACAGCACTGGAGGATGCTCCGATGGGCAGTGAGCCCGCTGATGCTGCCCCAACCCCTGTCCGTCCAGCCCCGAGTCCCGCCACAGAGGAAAGAAGGTTTGTAGGTCTCACTAAGGAGGTGCTGTCAGCTCACACCCAGAAGGAGGAGCAAGAATATGTGGATCGATTCCGCCATCGCATCCTTCAGAGTCCGTACAGCTCATATCTGCAGCTGGACAACAGCTCTTTGGCTCACTCCCACCACCTAGGTTTGTGCATATTTCTTAAGAGATGCAACTGATTAGTTGAAATCTGAAAAAATTTTTGGGCAACTTTAGTTTGACTTACTCTGTGATCCATGTCCACTGACTGCAGGAGACTACCTGCGTCCACTGAGCGCTGGAGGTCGAAATCGTTCTCGAAAAGGAAAGCCGAGACACAAGCGACCCAAACCCCAGGGTTCCTCAGACAGCTATGGCTCCCCACCTGAACCTCCTCGCCATGTCCCTGACTCATCCTGGCCTTCCTCAGAGTCCTCCCACCTCCAGATGGGGTCACCCTACAGCCAAACATCTCCAGCCCAGGTGCCATTCTTTCCTGTCATGGGGAAGCCTGGCCTGGAGCAATCACCAAGAACGCAACAGCTCCCTGGAGCAGCTCCTGTGGGGCTGCAGCCTCCTGATCAGCTCAGCTACAACTTCAACATAATGCAAACTGCTCAGAGCCTGCCAGGCATGCAGCAGATCCAAATGGAGGCCATTCAGAATGTGCAGAATACCCAAAACTTTCACAACCTGCAGCCCATGGCTCCAACGCAGAGCTTCAACCCTCCTTACGTGGCTCCAGTCATGGCTGTCATCCTGCCCAACTTCCCACCTTTCGCTCCAGGTTACCCATCCATTTATCAACCTTCATCTGTACTCCCCCAGTTACCCATAACTATGACGGGGTATGCCCCTGTCAGTGCACCTTTCCCTCAGCCTCAGTTCCAGGCCCAGCCTGGCCCCCACACTCAAACGTCCCCAGGTCTCTTGCTTTGCTCACCCAGAGCGAGCTCTTCTGTCGGTGAAGAGGAGGAAGCAGCTGGTCCTCGAGCTTTGTTCTCTAGCTCTCGCTCAAGTTCTCCACTGCAGCTCAATCTTCTGCAGGAAGAACTGCCCAAACCAAGTGAAGGGCAGAGCACTACTGGGCACAACCATGCTGATAGCCTCCATGAACAACATGAGAATGAGGTGAGTCAGTTTAACCATCTTCCATAATCGGTATGGGTTGATATAGGTCTCCAGATATTTTCTTCAGTATAAATTGCTGTTTTTTTTTCTGATTAAAACTCTCTTTGCTGTGGTTAGCGTGATGTCCCGAGTGAGTCTGTCAACCATGATGCCCAGTCAACGTCCAGTGAGCTGCTTGACTTGCTGCTTCAGGAGGATGCCAGGTCAGGGACTGGCTCCAATGCCTCAGGGTCTGGATCAGGAGAGTCTGGAGGCTCTCTGGGATCTGGATCTGGCTCCAATGGAACCTCTACTTCACACACTGGTAAGAAAAGCAATACGCATGCATGCAGCCCTCCCAAGAAACAGTGCAGTATTTGTAAAGCACAAGTATACTTGTTATATTTTTGACTTGCATTCCATCTTGATAGCTGGAGGTGATATTTTTAATGTCCAAGTACACCAAGCTTCCAAGTATTACTGCATGTTGCAAACAAGCAAAGCAGAGGAACAACATTTTCATTAAAGAGTAGGATGGAAGGATGTGATTGAAGCTCTCCCTTGGTTACAGGCAGCAGCAACAGCAGTAAATACTTCGCCAGCAACGATTCATCAGACACATCACGCAAAGCTCGTAAGAGCCAGGAGACACCGGCAGAGCACAAACACACATTTGAGAATCGTGCAGAAAACTCCCTGTGGAGCATGATCCAGCACACACCCGAGCGTGTCATGATGACGTACCAGGTCCACACCAGGTACGCAAATACACATCTCATTTCCAATACTAATAAACAAAAGGGAAAATCATTCTCATGAAAAATTTTGTCACCTGTTCACAAAAAAACACCTGCGTTGGCATTACAGATTTCTAAGAATTACTGTAATTGTAGAGCAAAACCGTGAACACTGCAAGTAAAATTAATTTGTGATTAAAATGTAAATTCTGAAGCAGTTACAGAATGAAACAGCTTTGTATTTGTTTAACCCATTACCCATCCTGTTTACTAACTGTAGATATTCCCAAGCTGTCCCTCTGATCGAGTCTGGCCGACAGAGATGTGTTGTGCATCTTTCAGCACGGGTCCCACCTACAAGTTTCAAAGAAGTTGCCAAAGTTTTGGATTTGCAAATTAGATTTTAGGTCCACTTTTTAGTCACAGTACTTTACTTGCTATCACATCTTGTTTTAATGCAGTGTAATCCGGTATATTTTTGCTCTCAAATCTGATTTTCTATTGCAAACCCATTCTGTTTGCTGATAATAGAGGCACAAAAGTAACTCCAAGTGTTGCCAGAAATAATGTCAACCCGTGCAGTCTGTTTCAGCAATGCTTTATTTTGTCAGTTTCTTCTGTGAACTTTTCACAGTGACCTTTAAACCCTGTTGTTTTATAGTAGAAATCAGTTATTTTGAATAAGCCATGGATTTTTTTTTTTTTTTTTTTTGTGTGTGTATTCACTTTCAGTAAACGGAGTAAGATTAATGTAAAGTAAAAGCTAGTCCATTCATGTGAAGCTCTTGAGGCTCAGTGTTGAGTGTGTTTGGGTTTTTTGAAGCAGATTTTTGGGGGGGGGCATACAGTAATTTTCATGACTCAGACACTGAGTATTTCTCTTAACGTGATTTTAACACCAGCATTTTAACTGCATCGCTTTCCTTGCCTAATGTAGTGTAGTCTTTTTGTGTGTGTGTGTGTGTGTGTGTGTGTGTGTGTGTGTGTGTGTGTGTGTGTGTGTGTGTGTGTGTGTGTGTGTGTGTGTGTGTGTGTGAGAGTGAGAGTGAGAGTGAGATAGAAGTTTGTTCAGAACAAAATGGTACAGCTGGCGGTACCTGCTGATTTGATTATGTAATCATATTATCTAATCCTGGAATACAAGAAACTCCAAACCCTCTTCACAGTACTTTGCTGATTTGTACCAGTATATCAGATGTTATTCTCATCTTTTAACTGCTCTTCGTCTTTTTTTTTTTTTTTTTTCCTCTCGCTTTTTCTCCCCACAGGGACCAGAATGAGGTGTTGGCAGAGGACAGGGAGAAGCTTCGAGTGTTTCAGCCGCTCCAGCCCTGGTTCAGCAAAGAGCAGAGAGAGGAGCTGGCTGAGGTCCATCCATGGATCAAACAGCACACCATCCCACAGGAAATAGACACACAGGTATCACCTCACCAGAAATCACTCATTTGTGAACTCTTCTTCCCCCCAATGAGCAGATGTTTAATGCATTGCGGTGTCTTTCAGGGTTGTGTGAGCTGCAGCTCAGGCGCAGGCATGTCCCACTCTCCTCACCCACCTGCACCTGACAGTTCCTCACCTGTGGAGAGCCCTCAACAGGACCTGGCTGGACCTGTGGTTGACACTTGAGAGACTCTGAATGGAAATCATCCACCAGCAGGTCTACAGTGTGCCAGCCCTGTCAGGAACCTCAACAACTCCCACAATGCATTTCTTCTGACCAGTCCAGAGGAGTGGATCCCTGTGCTTTAGTGTAAAATCGAATATGTTTAATAAAGGTAACAGGCTGGACCAGGCCCTGAGGAAAAGAGAAGGCGAGAGATGGGCATTTTCTTTCAATCAGCTTAATGTGACTGTTCTTATTGGACCATGAATATTACACTTCTCCTTTTATGTGTTAATAGAGCCCCTAAGGGGGTTTAGGTTGTATTTAAGACTGTTCAGATCTATGAACTATATATGAAGAGAGTCCCCTGGATGAACATGAGCACTGTGTATACACCTGGTCTGTAGAACAGGAGTGACAGGGTGAGAAGATGAAGACGGCACTGGCCCAGAGTGTCAGAACCAGGCCCAGTAACATAGAGTACAGGTTGTACAGTATGTGTACTACATCAACTCCTTCAGTGACATAATTGACACTTTTTTTTTTTTTTTTTTTTTTTTGTTGGAGGGACACTAAGACGAAGACATTTGTTGCTCTCCTTTTGTAATGCCCAGATTAAAATCTGGTGGTGTTACTGGAGTTCACACTCTTGTTCCATAGGCTGGTCTCTTTCAACGTGTTCTCATTACCAGGGTATCAAGTACTGCCATTCTGGCATTGCGGAGATACCCACAAGGTGTTCTTTGTGCAGAGGTAACTTGTACAGAGTGGTAAAGTCTGCATTAGGAGACTGGAGGAATAAATCAGAATGTTATCATTGAGGAGACTGGTTTGTGTCCCATTTGGAAGCTTTATGTTGGGCACTTTGTTTAGCTGTTTTTTCCACTCTGATTATTTTTGCTCTGCCTCGCTGGACAGAGAGACCAAAAAGTACACTGGTTAGGTTTAGGTAAAGATTGTGGTTTGGGTTCTTGATATTAAACAGCGGTCCTGCACAAGTGACCATGTTTGAGTTGAGAGTGAAAGGACCCTGTTACCTTTATCATAATCACAGCACAGACATGAAAGGACACCCTGTTATGTCTGTGAGACACCAGCTGCTCTGATAAAACTGCAATAGATGAAGTCCTGGGAATCAAAATGGACGGTTTCCTCCTGTGCAGAGCTCCTGTTACTTTTGACTTGCAGAGGCAAATATTCTGCTCATTTTATCTTGATATCGGTGCTAGAAGATAAGACAAATCTGGCCCGTTATTCAAAAACATCTTGTAGCAAGTCCTCACCACCCACTATACTGCCTGCCCTGTAGCTTACCTCTAATTGTAAACAAACACAGTGTGGCCCCAAATTTCCACTGATCTTGTGTTTATTAACCGAATGAATCTCCTTTCAGACCCTGACGCTGTCTGGATGTGTGCTTGTGTGAAAGGGAGGCAGGGAAAGAACTAACTAGCCCATTGTAGTTCTGTGAATGTTTTCATTCTTCTTCCTGTACTGAATTCAGATTGCAGGTGAGCTTGTGAATGTGCATAAGTGTGTGCGTGCTGACTGACTGCGAGCTGCTTCTTTTGATACAGTTGTCCAGCAGTGCAAGACAGACCATGGTTTTCTACAGTTTTTAGATTGAAAGTATATAACGGTATCATGTATTTTATAGGAAATGTACACAAACTTCACAAAGTGTATAAAAAGCCATTTGTCTTGAATTCAGGGACTGTTTGTGACACAAAGGAATGAATAAATGAGGTAAAACATGAGATGCAGTTTGACATGAGTATCCGTCAAGCACACAACATACACAAAAACTGGTACGTGACATTGAAGTCATAGGTGAATCTTCCTCCACAATTACATGGTGAGTTTTTAAAGTCGAAATTGATATTTTATTGACTTTAGAGACTCCTGGGCAAACCCGAAAATACTGGAGAGATCATATCAGCTGGCTTGGAAATGCCTCGTTGCCCCCCCCCCCCTCCCTCTTCTGCACCTGGAGAGGACGGATGGATATCAGCTTCTGGTTGTTAGATGCAAAAAAACAAACTAATGAAACCACACAACACAAAATCTGTATTTATTTTACTGGATTCGCAGTACAGTACAACACAACAGGTCGTTAAATTAGTATCAAGCATGAGTGAGCATGTCAAATGAAAATAAAGGCAACTTGGGTAACTGAAAAAAGCAAAAGCCACAGTAGATGTAACAGCCCCCCCCCCCCCCTTTTTTTTGTTATAGTGTATACAGTTTGTAGTGTTATTCTCACCCAGTACTGCAAGTAGGACAGCCTCCTTTTTGTCTAATTTGTTTTAGAGACTGTAATGTTGACATTTTACCATAGTAATGCAGGCTTTACCAAGCTAGGGGGCGCACAACACCAGGGAGAAATTAAGCTGACGCTGTCAAATACAAGTACAGCAAACAACATCAGAATATAATAAAATAACCAGGATACAAGATCTGCTCTATAACCAAAGAACACGTGCAGAACCAAAGACTTTCTAAATACTAAAGAGCTCCTACTCTCTGACTTTCTTCTCCATTAGGGGGAATTGTGAGATGAATGAATCTCTGCGGAGCTGAAGCCCAAAAATATAAGGTGAGATAAACATTTATTTTAACTAGAACCTTTTTGTTTTCAATAAAAGGAGTAGAAGCAATAGATAAAAATTTCATGTTTCAGATTTTATCGGGTTTCAACTGTATCAAAATGCCTGTCCATAAATATTAGAGACCTCACATTAACAGAGCAGCAACAGCACAGAGTTTACAACAGTGACTTTCAACCAGCTAATTTGTATTTTGATTCAACTATACTCCTACAGTTTGTTGAAGTTCTTTCAGACAGTTGTCATCAAGGTAATAACAGACCAGTTCATTTAGGACTATATCACAACTATATCTTCTTTAACCTGTCCAACAAAGGGTGACTGAGAAATTTGAACACACTGCTGTGAAACACTTCTACCCTCCATATTAAATTCATAGGAGAAAAAGCAGCAGATCTCCTCTTAGCAAGTGTAGAGCAAATCAGCATCAGCACACGTATATAACAGGGAACAGTCCACATGTTCTGCTTGGTGGTCAGTGAGCATACAGTTAATCAGAGGTTACTGGAAGCAGGTTATAGTAACACCGCAGTGATGCTTTCTGAATAGGGAGGAAAAGGAGAAAAGCAAAGTAAAAAAAAAAAACCTTTTAACTAAAGGTGTAATGATTCAACAGAAGCGAGTCAGTTCTCTGCAATCTATGTCCACATTTCTCCTTCATCAGTCAGGGTTTGCTTAGGTTCCTCCTCTGATCTATACACAGTGGTTTCCGTCTGATCAAGCACAAAATAAAAGGAAAAATAAAGTATTTTCTTTGTACAGTACCATGAAAAAGTTCTGATTTCTTTTTGCACATCTGTCACAGTTACATGTTTCAGATCATCAACAAATTTGTAATATTAGACAAAGATAACCCAGGTAAATACAAAATGCTGTTTTTAAATTATGTTTTAAAAAGCAGTCCAAACCTACCTGCCCCTGTGTGAAAAAGTAATGGAACGAGAAACCTAATAACTGATATTAACTGATAAATAAATGCAATCAGGCATTTGCAATAACTGACGAGTCTTTGCCATCACTGTGGAGAAATTTTGGCCGACTCTTCTTTGCAGAATTGTTTTAATTCAGCCACATTAGAGGGTTTTCAAGCATGAATGACCTGTTTAAGGTCACACCAAAGCAGCTGGTGTGTTTCAGGTCATCATCTTGCCAAAGGGAGTTTCTCTGCCTCTGGATCCTTCAGGATTTTCTGGTGGAGAGCAGAATTCATGGTTCCATCGATTACAGCAAGTTGTCCTGAAGCAGCAAAGCGGCCCCAGACCATCACACTACCACCACCATGTTTGACTGCTGCTATGATGATCTTTTTATGAAATGCTGTGTTAGATTTATCCCAGATGTAATGGAACTCAAACCTTCCAGAAAGTTCAGCTTTTGTGTTGTCAGTCCACAGAATATTTTCCCAAAAGTCATCAAGATGTTGTTTTTTTTTTACTCAGGGCAGGCAGGCTTGCATAGCACCCCCCCCCCCCCCCCCCCCCCCCCCTTTAATAAATGAAATCATCATTTAAAACCTGCATTTTGTTTTACTTGCGTTATCTTTGTCTAAAATTAAAATTTGTTTTATAATTTTGAACATTTCTATGCAAATATGCAAAAAAAAAAAAAACCTTGAGAAATCAGGAAGGGGTAAATACTTTCCCACAGCACTGTATATATCTAATACCCACAGTTTGGCAACTCAGTGTGAACTGTTTTTACAGTTTTTTCTTCTGAATTTCACAACACAGATTTTGGCAGTTTCTCTCTGCAGCATCTCTCCTGCCAGGACAGAAGGTAGTATGGAGCTGTTTGGTTTGAAGCGCAGCCTCTGGACCAGCCAGTGACTCCAATTCCACTTCTTTCATTTCACTTAGAGAACTTCTGCATCTCTGCAAGAACGAAATACAGACTGAGGTTGAAGAAGAAAATGCCCGGTGATTCGTGATAGATGGATGCATGTATGCGCGTACCTTTGTCAAGATCAATGACTTTAGGTTGAGTTTTCACGTGGACTTTTTCTTTCAGCAGGTTGTTCTTGTAGTCTAAATATAGGAGAAAGTCCACAGTTAAGCTCATCTGAGAGACAAACCAAAATCTTTTAACACTCCGCTCTCTTCTTTCTTCTAACTCACCAAATCTTCTCTCCTCCTGACTGCATGCATTCACCTCAGTAACATCCATCTCAAACTCATCTGAGCAGCTCTGACTTCTGCTGGACCTATCACAGTGAGAGGGATGCATGTGGGTGTGTGCTAAAGGTAAAGAAAGGGATTATATATTTGTGTTTGTGTGTTGTCAGCACTCACCCCATATATGACTGACGATACATTTCTGCAAACACAAGAACATTTGATGAGATTCAAAAATACAGATTCAGAACAATTCACCTCAAATCAGCCGTCACTTCAGACCTTTGGTCGTACGCCATCGTACGATGAGGATGATGATGAGGACAATGAATGCCAGGAGCAGGAAGAAGGCGAGGACGTAGCCCAGAGGCTGGAGAAAGTAGTGTCTCTGCTCAGGCAGGATGACTGTGATGACTTGCGGTGACTCAGCCTTAGCTGTGTCTGAATAGAAGAAAAGTGGCAGTAGTCAGCATTTCTTTTTCATCTGTTCTTCATCTTTTCTCTCACAAACAAACCGGTGTGTCATTATGAGGTTTACAGATGTAGTAAACAAGACCAGAGTTTCGATTAGAACACACATTACTCCAGTCGGGAGTGGCACATAACTAGTTTTGGACCATGTACCCTGTAAAGAATTGCAGTAAAATTCATTTTGTTTTCAGCAGTTTGTGTACACTTAAAGACAGATTTGGTGGCATGGCTGCACATATTTAAACGTGTTGCACAACATTTCCTGCTGTACGACATGCCAAACACGTTAGGGAAGTGAGAAATAATTGGTCGTTCGGCTTTTGCTGATCTGCACGATTCTGCTGAGTGTTCAGAAAGACAGAATGAAGGCAAGCCTGGTTTCGTTTAGCTCCATTAAAAAAAAGTTAAAAAAAAAGTGCAAGGCAAGAGGCAGCTGTGGACCTCAGACTCAACATATTTAAGCCAAAATGAGATCCAGACTGTCATCCACTGATTTACTTTTCCTGGCAGTAAAACACAGAAAAGTGATGAGTGCGAGAGGAACGAAGGAAGCACGGAGCAGGTTTGAACAGAGGAGGAGAGCTGAGGGAGAGGAAGGAGAAGATGAGATGTTTCTCCAGAGGCCTGCCTCACAACAAATAAAGCTAGGAGAGACTTCCAACAGACATCCCAAACACAACCACTCAGCTGCACAACAAATTATACTGATACTAAAAATCCTCTGATTATTTTATTGAGGTTAAAGGCTTTTTTCCTGACATGAGAACATGTGTGTTTGTATTCAAACTGGCTGCACTGATGGTGCCAAAACTGCACGGACAAATAACTCCGATGGGAGGGAGGGAAGGAGGGAGGGAGGGAAAGGGTGACCTACATCTTCTCTACCCCTTCTTTTCCTCTCTCACTCTTTCTCAACAACCTAATTCTTTACTGTCTACCTTTCAATTTGACTTGTGTGAGCAGCTGTTGTGCAGATGAGGCATGCTTCCTGTTTTTGTCCGAAAACTACAGAAAAGGCTCCTTTCTTTATATGTAAAAGGAAAAAGTCAGACTGAAAGATTTAAAAAAAAAAAAAAAAAAACACGCTTTGCATGTGAGATGATCAAAGGATGAAAATTCAAAGGACTGAGCAGAAAGCAGACAAAAGTAGGTAAAGATAGACGGAAAGTCCTGCAGAATGTGTGGAGTGAGCCAAAGTCAACAGGGCAGAGGGGGCGAAATGAGAAGGATAAGAAGACATAATACTGCAGTGGACTACTGCAATGTCTGAGAGTGCAGTGGAGCAAATTGTTCAAACTCACTCCTGTGCTGGAGATAAACCAGCACAGTTCCCATGGAGAAATCTTACTGTATTATTACGGCTCCGGGAGCAAAGGATTAATTGTGTGGGCAGATTTGGACTGCAGTCCAGTAACTGTATGTAAGAGATTCCACTGAAATGAGATCGGTCTTCTTGGCATGCACTTTAGACACACACACACACATGGATGGACTCAGCCACAGGCATTTCTAAAGCCTTCTCAATGATTTTCCCACATTGATACAGCTGCCATTAACAGCTTTGCTTAAGTTACCTTCTGGAAAAACAAACCCGTGCACCAGAAACTCTCTCATTATCGAAGAATCTTAGGTAGGCTGCTGGCAAGCCGACATGCCAAATGAGTTCCGTGACCTCACCCCTCCTCCTCTCCTCTCCTCTCCCCTCCCCTCCTCTCTTGTCTTTCCTCTTTTTCCTGGGGTGCACCCAGTGAAAGAACCTTTTAGGTCAGGCAGAGATGAGAAATATGTGTGGAAAAAAACCAATCCCTGGAAACCTACCGCGTACAACTACACGCAAGTTTAGAAGAAGGTGAAAGGAGATGAGGGTGAGGCTTAGAGGGTTTTGATGATGCAGGAGTGTGTTTGTGTGTGTGGGTGCGTGTGGGTGGGTGGACGGGTGGAGGGGGTTAAGGGGCCTAGCATCAGAGAAGCTGACAGTGCAAGAAAGAAGTGGGTTTCTTCACCCACACCCTCTCTTTTCTTCTTCCTCTGCTGCTGCTTCTTTTGGAGAGCCTGAGCTGGACTGGAAAAACATCAAGGATGAATGAGGACAAAACAAGACAGCACAGAGGGGACGAGTGAAGTAAAGAACAGATGTGTATGTTTCCCCTTCTCCTAATCGTACATATGATAGTTCAAATCCAGTAGGTCATAAAACATTCTCTCTGTTAAGGCACTAATGCTGACAAACACAGGAAGAAAGAGAGAAAGAGAGTGTGTGTGTGTGTGTGTGTGTGTGTGTGTGTGTCTGTCTGACCTTTGTCTTCACTGGGTAGTGCTTTAGCCTGCATGGTGGTCTGAACCAGTGAAGGCTCAACTGTGACCTGAAACACTCTCCTCTCATGGAGACCGCAGTAATGATGGTGGAGGTGGCAGGAATACAGCCCCTGGTCTGTTGGCTGTCAAAGCACACATGCACATGATAATAGATGATGGTCAAAAGCACTAAAATGGATTGTTGTTAATCAGCAGATTAACAGCAACTAAATCCAAGTCATTAAAGGTTTTTGATTTGCTTTAAAGATTTGTTCACATCAGTGTTTTGTTTTCAGTGTTTAATGGAAGGAATTGCAGCTAGAAGATAAATCTGGCATCAAACTGTAGCTAAAAAGTTGAATTTTCATATGTTATAACTTGTTTCGACCAGCCACCTAGGCCTATCCCAAATACTAATGCTCAGAGTTGGTTATATTAAAAAAATGTGCTGAACTTTGGCTTTAGATTGTGAGATTAAACGTTTTTTTTAAGATATCTTCTGTACCCAAGAAGTGGATAGAGGCTCTGAGATGTTGGGAAAAATGAGATGACTTAAAAACTGTCAAATTTCAGCCCACCCCTATGTATGTTGAAGGCCTGTAGCTCAGAAAATCTTCAATAACTATCCTAAAAATTACTGTACAAAACAAATCAGATGTTTCTGAGAGGTAGGAGGAACTCACTGTTTTTTTTTTTTCATAGAATGACCCGATATAATTTTCTCTGTGATAGAGTACTGTGCAAAAGTCTTGAGCAACCCTATTCTTTATACATTATATTGCCAAAAGTATTCCCTCACCCATCCAAATCATTAAATTCAGGTGTTCCAATCACTTCCATGGCCACAGGTGTATAAACCAAGCACCTAACCATGCAGACTGCTTCTACAAATATTTGTGAAAGAATGGGTCGCTCTCAGGAGCTCAATGAATTCCAGTGTGGTGCCGTGATAGGATGCCACCTGTGTAACAAGTCCAGTTGTGAAATTTCCTCATTACTAAATATTCCACAGTCAACTGTTAGTGGTATTTTAACAAAGTGGAAGTGATTGGGAATGACAGAAACTCAGTCACAAAGTTGTAGGCCACGTAAAATCACATACTGGTGTCAGTGGATGCTGAGGCACATAGTGCGCAGAGGTCACCAACTTTCTGCAGAATCAATCACTACAGACCTCCAAACTTCATGTGGCCTTCAGATTAGCTCAAGAACAGTGCATCGAGAGCTTCATGTGTTTCCATGGCCAAACAGCTGCATCCAAGCCTTACATCACCAAACATAATGCAAAGTGTCAGATGCAGTGGTGTAAAGCATGCCGCCACTGGGCTCTAGAGCAGTGGAGACGTGGCAATCTGATGGATGAGCCTGGATTTGGTGGCTGCCAGGAGAATGGTACTTGTCTGACTGCACTGTGCCAAGTGCAAAGTTTTGGTGGATGGGGGATTATGGTGTGGGGTTGTTTGTCAGGAGTTGGGCTAGGCCCCTTAATTCCAGTGAAAGGAACTCTTAATGCTTCAGCATACCAAGACATTTTGGACAATTTCATTCTCCCAACTTTGCAGGCACAGTTTGGGAATGGTCCCTTCTTGATCCAACATAACTGCACACCAGTGCACGAAGCAAGGTCCATAAAGACATGGATGAGTGAGTTTGGTGTGGAAGAACTTGACTGGCCTCCACAGAGTCCTGACCTCAACCTGACAGAACACCTTTGGGATGAACTAGAGCGGAGACTGTGAGCCAGGCCTTCACGTCCAACATCAGTGTCTGACCTCACAAATGCACTTCTGGAAGAATGGTCAAAAATTCCCATAAACACTCCTTTAGCTTTTCCCAAAAGAGGTGAAGCTGTTATAGCTGCACAGGATGGGCGGATGGGCCAACATCATATTAAACTCTATGGATTAAGAATGGGACTTCACTCAAGTTCATATGCGCGTGAAAGCAGACGAGCATCTACATTTGGCAATATAGTGTATTTTGCTAGGAAAAACAGAAATAACAATTTATTGAAATGTGCAAACATAAATGGAAATACAGTGTATGAGGCAAAAACAGTTTGTAAATGGATCAACTGAGGTCCTGTGTCAGGTTTTTGTTTTTCCTATTTCTTAAGGACTGTCATAGCCGGGGAGGAAACGGGCGAGGAAGGACAAACACGTAGGACTCCAGAGGTGGGTATAACTAAAGGAATTTATTGGGACCGGACAAAAAGAAATACAAAACCTTTTGGGAGGAAGACGAAGGGAGCACAGGAAACGCTGGAACACGGGGACACGTAGGTACACAACATCAATGACGTGACAAAGAACACATGGAAACTGAGGGCTTAAATAAACAATGGGTAATCAGGGGAAGAGGAAACAGTAGGGCACAGCAGGTGAGGCAAATGAAACTAATAACACAGAGGAAGCCAACTAAACGCAAAGCACAGGGAAAATCACACTGGCAAAATAAAACAGGAAGTGATAAACCAAGGAACACGCAGACGAGTCACAACACGGGGAACAAGACAAACATACTGGGAGGAGAAGCTCAGGAAATAAACTAAACACAAAACGCTGGGCAAACGGCCCAGGACGTGACAAGGACATGACTTTCAGATACTGTTCATCCACTGTAGATAGTTTTTAGGTCCTCCACAAATGTTTTAAGGACATATTGCACAGCCTGCCAAGGTTTCCTGCTAATAGCTCTTTTGTTGGTGCAAAAATATTATGTTATGGCTGTCAAACTCTCTTTTCATTGGCATTTTTTTTTTTTTTTTTTTTTTTTTTTTGTAGATTCAACTAAAGATATGGGAACAAATTATGTGTTTTTGTAACAAAGTGCCTGAAGATACAATTTAAAATTGGTTCTTTTAAGTGGACCTATTGTGCTCATTATCAGCTCCATACAATATATGTTTTCATGGACTCTATAGAGAACCTTTGTGTGGGTTATGGTTCAACATAATCCTTACTCATGTTTTACTGGGACTCGAAACAAACCCCTCAGTTCATGCTCTGTATGAAACAAACTGTTTTAGCTACTTTAACGGGACATTGTGGATTCAAGAAAATCTAAAATAAATTCATACTTTTGCAACCTTTTCTTGTTTTTAGGTCATTAAAGATGTATGCTGTACAATCATTCCACCCTGGAGAAAGTTCAAAGAAATCATTAAAAGTCCCAAATTTCCATGAAATTCATTTCCATGAGTGTTTGGGAACTTCTGACCACAACTGTACAAGACAGATAAAAGAAGAAAAAACATAATAGATCCATTTTAAACACATCTGATACATCAGAAACCCTGTGGACCTACTCATCACTGATAAATCAGATAAAAAGATTTAGTATTAATGTAAAAAATAAATCTGCTCCCCAAAGCCTTCTGAGCCTGTGTGTAAATTAAATTTTATGATTTATGAGATCTGTTAAGTATTGTAACAAATGGCAATAACTGTTGCCTGGGGAAGGGGGGGTTTAACAGCATTGGTTTCCCAACACATTGTGGTTTAAAGCCTCATTTTCCCCAGTGGAGCAATAAAGTTTGACTTGAAAAGAGCTGCATTACTAAGGAAAGTGCCCCATATTCTGAAATCACTGTTTGTATGCATACACACAAATACGCACTTTTGTCTGCACCATTGTAGTGTGTTTTTACAGTGTGTGCCTTTTCTGTACCTTTGTTAAGTAGCTCTCCTTTTTACAGGCTCAGACATACACACCTGCAGATCTGATATGGTGAGTGAGAAGTCTCCCTCGGAGAAGGCTTGATTGCTGATGTTCATCTTCCTCTGAAGGAACAGTGGTCCATAGCTCCGCTGCTCCCCAGAGGCGTACAGGTCCACGAGCCGGTCAGCACGATCGTGGGGAACTCCTGGTGCCTGACGGTCCCAGTGAACCACCTGCAGAAGCCACCGAGGCAGGAAAGGAGCCACATATTTCAGTTAATGTGCAGCTGTGATCAGAAGCTTACATGCACTCATCATGTGCATGAATGTCATGGTAATCTGGGGCTTTTAATGATTTCTTTGAATTGTTCTTATACCAGAGTGGAGTGATTGTACAGCATACATCTTTGATGACTTTAAAAAACAAGAATTTCGTGCATAATATGCATATCTTTACATTATCTATATATTTGAGCCTGTATGTATACTTTGGACTGTGTGTGGATCAGAGAAAATCTAAAATAAATTCAAACTTGTGCACCCAAATCTTGTTTTTTAAAGTCTTCAAAGATGCATGCTGTACATTCACTCCACCCTAGAAAAAGAACAGTTCATAAATCATTAAAATTATGCCCATGATGAGTGCATGTAAACTTCTGACCACAACTGTAATGTTAAAATCAAATCTTAGCTCTTGATCTGTCTCAGGAAACCAGTGCAAACACCTGCTGGTCTCCCTCCTCGTTGCTCCAGTCTGTCCACACTGTGCGCCGGTTGATGCACGGCAGCACCACGGTGCTCCCGAGCAGCACCACATACACGGCCTTTTGCCCGTCCCAGTAGCGCTGTTCTTTACGGCCTTTATAGCAGAAAAACAAGCCAAAAGAGGTTTATGGAATAATACTAATGCGCACTTCAGCTCACATGCTGGTAGCTGGTACAGTGTGGTACATACGTGACTTAGTGACATTGAGTTGGACTCTGATTGTCTCGTAGAGGTTGCAGTAGAGATGGTGGAGGTTGCAAGAGTACAGACCTCTGTCATTCATCGTGACATCTATCATCACATGTAGAAATAGAGCAAATTAAACACAGTCCTTTCAGAAATAGATGTGTGTACGTCACATTATTGCAAACCTTTTCCCAAAACCTGTTAGATTTCATGGCATGGTTTTATTTTTTCATTATCAGCAACATAATGCAGTTTAGTAAAGTTTCAAATATATTCCTTTCTGTGGCACTTAGGTATTTCTGAAATCCTGGACGACTCGCTTTTTGGGATTTGCTGTTGGATGGTAAATGATGTATGCAGCGCCATTTCCAGAATTTTTTTAATGGGGTGGGGAGCCCAGTTGTGCATTGATGGGAAATCAGAAACAAATACCAGACCAAACCACTTAAAAAACTGGGCACAGAGCTATAATGAGTTTAATCGTAGACAGACCTCCTGCCCCCATTAGGAGACATAGCTGCCCTGTAACAATATAATGGTCTCACTGATGCAATTTAACCATGCCTCTGCATGGAGGACAGGCAATAACATACTATCCATGTTAAACAAATACCTAAACTGTCTTCATTTTGATGGACTGTGAAAACGGATCTAAATCTTGAGACACACCAACAAAGTAATGTTGGCCATAGTTAACAGTCAAATCACAGTTAACACATGAAAGCCAGAAACAGTGTGTGACCTTTGATGACCAGGGAGAAGTTTCCGTCCTTGAAGGCCTTCGGGCTGAGACTGACCCTGCCCAGATTGTAGGAGTTGTACATCCTCTGTTCTCCTGCCGAGAACATGTCCGTCACCCTCTCCATGGCGTAGTCCGGATAAGCCCGGTACATATCCCAGTGGACCACCCTCTGCCTGTCTCTCACCCTGTCCCTGGTCCACACCATGCGGCTGCTCACACACTGCAGCACCAGCTTCGACCCAGCACGGGCGCTCACGTTATAACCTGCCACCATCACGCTGCTGCTGCTGCTCTCAGCCTGACACGACACTGAAAAAAAAAAAAAAAAAAAAAAAAAAAAAAGGGGGGGGGCAGCATTTTTAATGTTCGTGGACACGTGAATAACATCTGCGCACATACAAGGAGAAACATACCTGCAGTGAAGAAGCAGGCCACGGGGACTGAAACAGAAACAGGAGATAAAGTGAAGCGGATGATCACTTAAACAGGCATTCAGACAAGCTCTGCATGCTGCAGGGTTTATTAAAAAGCTGTGGCTCCCTACCGCTGAAGGTGCTTATAATAAATATATATATTCAGGGTCACTGTGGTAGTAAATACAGACAATGTACTGCAGCTATAAAGAAATAAATATTGCTGTCTGGACACTTTGTTGTGCTTTGTTTTTGTGTTGTGCTGTTAGGCCTGATTGTGATTCGCCCTCACTCAGCGTTTTTCATCTCCAAAGAATGTATCTGCGTTATAAGGAGGGACAGGAGTCAACCCAGAAAGGTCAACATCTTTTAAACTAAATCTTTAAAATATTCATCCACCTGGGTTATAACTCACGAATGCTTCTTCTTTTTTCTTTTCTTTTCTTTTTTTTTTTGAAAACAAAATAAAACTATGTTTAATCCCAGCCTACTTACTGTGGATCAGGAGGAGAGCCTGAAAAACCATGTCCTCCCTCTTGGTTTTCATCTTCACAACTGTAAGCTACAGGTCAGAGTTCTGCACCTGGTAGTCCGCCCTGAGCATAAGAAAAAAAGTCCAAGTCTATCTGTCCGTAACAGCAGTCCGACTTGATTTAGTCACATTTCGGAGTTTGGAGAGATCTTTGCTGCCACAGCATCAGCTCAGGGATCCAACACAGAACCAAAACAGGACCAAACGGAACTGATCCCAGCCGGGAGCTGAAAGCCGACACCGCCATGCACCCCTCCCCTCACAAGCCCCTGAGTTATTACAATAGAGTTACTTTTACTGAGTTAAAAATATTGTATTATCTTTTTTTTCTCTCTCTCTTTCTCGTCCTCTTTCTGCTTTTATTCTCTTAGTTATGTTAAGTGACTTAGTCATAGTAGTTGTATATTGTTACTTTTGCAGTGGTGAGATGATGGTATTCGTTACTGAGCACATTTCAGACTCCAGTGAGAGCTTAAACTGCGTTTACTGTCGGCATTTTAGTGGTAGCACTGAGCAGTGAGTTTCAGCAACACAAAAAATAACTTAATGTTAATGAAAGCTGATACATCGCCTGTATGTTCCATAGACTATTATTTATTTGTGTTTTTAACCGTCTGAAGAAACCTGACATATCAACAGGTCACCACAGCTCACGCGGACGTGCCTCCTAATTCAGCTCAGTTACGACACCCAGCGGCTGATTCCCCCCCCATCAAACACCCATAATAATACTGTCGACTGTACCGGGAGCTTGCAGAGCCTAGAGTGGCTTTTTGTCTCATGAAGAAGGTCAGCATCAAAATTCAAAATGCCTTAGCGCCAAACATATTGAAAACAGTATTGAGAGGCTAATATCAGTCCTTATATGATGCTACGGATTTGTAATCAGCGCAGCTGCAGCTGTCAGATTGTTAGTTCCTCTGAAACATTTACTGTGGTTACTGTAGCATAACTATTTACATCACACTGATCTGTATGAAGCTTTGGATGAAAAAATGTCTGGATCCTGGAGAAGGATGACTCTTTGAGTGAAATGATTTTAAGACTTGAAAACTGAACTAAATGGATTTAAAATGACTTAAATTATGTCAACATTTTTGAAAGTTATGGTGCCTGAAATTCAGAGTATGAATCTCAACATATTTTTTCAAATTAAAATCACCTAAATTGGTGACCATGGGCTCTACAACGGATCAGCAAACCGTGTCCGAGTCCACGTGCACAGCAGTAGGATCCGGACGGATGGGGATCACGGGTTCAGACCGGATAAGGCCCAGATCCAGTCCAGGCTCCACTTATTTCCCTGCTCATCCAGCCTGGATCTATTCGTAATGGCTTCATTTTCCCAAAATGACCTGCATTATTTAATGGAGAATTTCATTATTTCTGCCATTACTGGCAGTGTAATGAGTAATGAGATTTAGAGAAAATTTGCTTTAATGTTTCCCAGTTTAATTGTTGCTAATCTGATCTAAGATCAGCTTGACTGATAGATGACAGCTCTCTGGCAGCCACAGCAGAGATGTTTCGCTGAGTTATTGTGGAAGGCCAGCAGCCAGTGATAGCTGAAAACCTGCAGGGCAGTAATGAGTGTACAGTTTTACGAATAAAGGCAAACATGTTGTAAGAAATGTCTCAGCTTCATAGATTTTAAATATTTCATTGCAGTTTTGGGGGGATGAGCCATTTTAATTAGAAACTGTATAAACTGAGGTTGCTATTTCATCAATAGATTAACATTTTACTGAATAATCATTTAAACAATTAAATGGTCATAAACTCAACTGTCACAAACTGCAGCAAAAACAGTTTAATTAAGTTAAAGATTTACCTGAGGGCAGCTCTGCCCCCGGGGTCTGCTGCTGTCTCAGTAACTAATAAACAGGTCCGTCAGTAAACTCAATCTGAGCTGTTTCTCCACATTTTTATCTTCACTTTCTGTCTCCTGTATTTTGTCCGTCAGGTTGCAGCTGAATAATTAGATTTTTAAAATTCATCCATTTTCCTCTGCTTATCTGGGGCAGGGTTGCGGGGGCAGAAGCCTAAGCAGATAAGCCCAAGCTTCCCTCTCCACAGCCACCTCCACCTCCTCCATGTCTCCAGTGTGTCCTGGGTTTACCCCAGGGCCTCCTCCTGGTAGGACATGCCCAGAACACCTCACCCAAGAGGCGCCCAGGAGGCATCCTAGTCAGATGCCCGAGCCACCTCAACTGGCTCCTCTCAACTGGAAGGAGCAGCGGCTCTACTCGTCAGCCTCCCTCGGAATGCTGTCGAAGTTCCACTAGAGGTGGGGGTTGAAGATCTCACGGGCTTCTGCCAGGCATTCCCAGCGCACCCTCACAACATATTTAGGTGCGCCAGGTCTGTCCAGCATCTTCCCCCACCACCCAGTCAAACTCACCACCAGGTGGTGATCAGTTGACAGTTCAGCTGCTCTCTTCACCCGAGTGTCCAGAACATACGGGCACAGATCTGCTGATTTGATTGAACCAACTCTGATCAGCTGGGAAACTCAGAGTTGATCAACTCAGAGTCTGTTTTTAAACTCAGAGTTTGTTGAACATTCTTATTTGTGTTTAATTTCATAAACACAAATAAGGACACATAAACTTCAACAACAATAAGATAAGATGCCTTTACTGTCACTATATACAGGTGCTGTCATAAAATGAGAATATCATGAAGAAGTTGATTTATTTCAGTAATTCTATTCAAAAAGTGAAACTTGTATATTATATTTATTCATTACACACAGACTGATATATTTCAAATGTTTATTTCTTTTAATTTTGATGATTATAACTGACAACTAATGAAAACGCCAAATTCAGTATCTCAGAAAATTAGAATATTGTGAAAAGGTTCAATATTGAAGACACCTGGTGCCATTCTCTAATCAGCTAATTAACTTAAAATACCTGCAAAGGCCTTTAAATGGTCTCTCAGTCTAGTTCTGTAGGCTACACAATCATGGGGAAGACTGCTGACTTGACAGTTTTCCAAAAGACGACCTTTGACACTTTGAACAAGAAGGGCAAGACACAAAAGGTCATTGCTAAAGAGGCTGGCTGTTCACAGAGCTCTGTGTCCAAGCACGGAGATAGAGAGGAGAAGGGAAGGAAAAGATGTGGTAGAAAAAAGTTTTGCAGCTGCAGCTGGAGTCAGTGCTTCACGAACCACCACGCACAGACGTATGCAGACATGGGTTTCAGCTGTCACAGTCCTCGTGTCAAGCCACTCTTGAACAAGAGACAGTGTCAGAAGCGTCTCACCTGGGCTAAAGACAAAAAGGACTGGACTGCTGCTGAGTGCTCCACAGTTATGTTCTCTGATCAAAGTCAATTTTGCATTTCCTTTGGAAATCAAGGTCCCAGAGTCTGGAGGAAGAGAGGAGAGGCACAGAATCCACGTTGCTTGAAGTCTAGTGTAACGTTTCCACAGTCAGTGATGCTTTGGGGTGCCATGTCATCTGCTGGTGTTGGTCCACTGTCTTTTCTGAGGTTCAAGGTCAATGCAGCCATCTACCAGGAAGTTGTAGAGCACTTCATGCTCCCTGCTGCTGACCAACTTTATGGAGATGCAGATTTCATTTTCCAACAGGACTTGGTACCTGCACACAGTTCCAAAGCTACCAGTACCTGGTTTAAGGATCGTGGTATCCCTGTTCTTAATTGGCCAGCAAACTCACCTGACCTTAACCCCACAGAAAATCTATGGGGTATTGTGAAGAGGAAGATGCGATACGCCAGACCCAACAATTCAGAAGAGCTGAAGGCCACTATCAGAGCAACCTGGGCTCTCATAACACCTGAGCAGTGCCACAGACTGATCGAGTCCATGCCACGCAGCATTGCTGCAGTAATCCAGGCAAAAGGAGCCCCAACTAAGTACTGAGTGCTGTACATGCTCATACTTTTCATGTTCATACTTTTCAGTTGGCCAACATTTCTAAAAATCCTTTTTTTGTACTGGTCTTAAGTAATATTCTAATTTTCTGAGATACTGAATTTGGGGTTTTCATTAGTTGTCAGTTATAATTATCAAAATTAAAAGAAATAAACATTTGAAATATATCAGTCTGTGTGTAATGAATGAATATAATCTACAAGTTTCACTTTTTACTGAAATTAATCAACTTCTTCGTGATATTCTCATTTTATGACAGCACCTGTCCAGTGATACAGTTAAATTGCTGGTGCTCTCACTGTGACATTGAAAACACATTATATGCATCCATACAGACACCCAGTCATTGTCAGTCATTTATAAAACCACACAAAATAGGAAAAAAAAAAAAAAACAGAACAAGGAGTGTGAAATAAGGTTCTGTAAGTGCAAGTCTCGGTCACACTGATTCAGATGTTGGGCATATTGGTAAAAGAATATTGCAGTTATTGCAGTTATTAATATTGAAGTTGTAAAGTGTGCTCTAGGATCACAGACAGGTTCTGGTTGGCTTTGGAGAAGAAATAGTTCCAGAGACTGTGTGTGTTTTAATCGACCTATGCCTTCTCTCTGTGGGCAGAGGGTATAGAAGGTGATGACTGGGGTGAGAAGAGTTGCAGGAGGTTTAAATGCTGCTGTTCCTTTTTTACAGCAGCAGTGCTGCAAATTAACTAGAAGAGATTGTCACCTATGTGGCCAAGCTTTGGACAATTTCCATTAATAAAAATGGGAGACTACTCAGGACTGCATTTCCTGAAGTCCAGAGTGAGTTCTTTTTTTTTTTCTTTCTTTGTTTAGTATTAGGTTTGTGGTCAGTATTCAGATAAATGGTTACATGAAATTATGTGTTTTTATGTAAGCGGACATGTGATAAGATGCAGTCATGTGTAGAAAGTGATCAAGATAATTATATTTTCAATAATTCTAGAATTAATATGGTGTGCCTTAGAGGTCCACTTAAAACTGTAGTTCCCATACCGGGAGTCGAACCCGGGCCGCCTGGGTGAAAACCAGGAATCCTAACCGCTAGACCATATGGGACTTTATATCTCAAAATTCGTGTGGTACATCTCAACAAACGTACGGTTATGATGACTTTTTTTTTTTTTTTTTTTTTTTTTTTCTGACTTGTATGAGTTGGATCGATTACTTGTCCTCTGTAGTTCTTATTAAAAAATTTATTTTAAAAGGAAAAAAAATGTGATTGTAGAAAACAACAGTGTTTTCGGGCAAAAGGACGGTGAACGTTACTCAGCGTTTTCATTTTGTCACAGTGTGAAATGTGTTTTCTTATTTGTACATTTTACAAATTAAAACAGACAAAAAAAACAAAACAAAGTCCCGAAAAATTAATGGCCACAAAAACATTTTATTTAAAGCGCTTTGAGTGCTCATGTTGAATAGAAAAGTGCTATATGCGAACCAGTCCATTATCCATTTATTTTAGAGCGCATTCAAGTTATTTAGGACAAGCGGAAGAAACTGGGTCCATATTTTGTCCTGACTGCTCAGAGGTGCGGAACCTTGGTCAGTGATTTGCTCACAACCGGCGCGTTTGGATGTGACACACCAAACACTTCCTCCGAAACAAGCGAACTCATTGAAGGGTTTTTGGCTGAAAGGTAATTGAGCCAAATAAGTCCAGTTATTTTCAAGATTATTGGGAAATTGTACACATATATTCCTCCGGACATTGTTAAAATGACCGAACTTTGCTGTTTGATGTATATTTGCATTTAATATGCAGTTATTTATGTAACTGGATGCGCAGTTCGCTAGCACGCTTGCTTGGTATAACGGCTAGCTGCAGCTAGCACATTGCCCGGTGTGTCACAGCAAGCTTAAAACTAAAAACTAGAATCGGCTCCTTATATTTGCTTTAACTTGTTTTTGGTGTACAGAAGTCTTACATAACTAACACTTCTTTTTCTCCAGGTCCTGTGTTTAAAATTATAAGATGTTTTTGACCAGATCGGAGTATGACAGGTAGGTGCAGCACAAACTGCTTTGTCATTTATTGAGCGCTTCACAGTGGGAAACGAAGGGGAGCACAATTGTGTTAGATTGTCTGCTACAGCTGTGTTATTAGACACCCAAAGACAGCCTGAAAATACTGATTTTGTTAAACTCTTGTTGTAACAGTGTCTCAGCTAGCAACTTGTATCAGCTAGTAGCTAATAATCAAGTGTTCTGAAAAAGCTGGCTTGCTTTCACTTTCGTTATGCCATCTTTTGTTTCATGAAACCCTTATTTTGCCAGCAAGATGTTTAAAATGGTTATGACGGAATAGTGCTGCAAAATCTAACATCTGTAAATGTTTTTTCAGCACCGTTAAATTATTCTAAATATTAATTTCTATTTTCCAGAGGTGTGAACACATTTTCTCCTGAAGGAAGATTGTTTCAGGTTGAATATGCCATAGAGGCAATAAAAGTGAGTATTATGCCTGAATTCCTGAGCATTTCTGTGCAATATTGTATATACAAGCTCATCTATTTGCTCTTCTAGTTGGGCTCCACAGCCATCGGGATCCAGACATCTGAAGGGGTGTGTCTGGCTGTGGAGAAGAGGATCACCTCTCCCCTGATGGAGCCCAACAGCATTGAGAAGATTGTAGAGATCGACAGTCACATTGGTAAGTGGAGATGGAAAATGAGCTGATTTGTTAAATCCTTAATCTTGAAAGTGACAAAAGGATGAAGGCTTAAAGTGCATGTGTTAATTTAATATTACTCACTTTTTTGTAGAGAGATTAGATTAGAAACTAACCCATTTGATTGATTCTAACCATTAAAATTGTACTTGTATTTTTTCTTTTTAAGAAAACAGTGTGTGTGTTTGTGTGTATATATGTGTGTGTATATATATATATATATATATATATATATATATATATATATATTATACTTTTTTTTTTAATCCAGAGAACATTATTATTCCGCAAATCTCCAAAGAACTGTATTCCCTTACAAAAAAAGAGCTAGGAGTCCTGGAACAGGTGGTGTGATCCCCACAGAGCCACAGTCCTAACTTGTGGGTCATTCCACATCAATTCACCAAGGTTAAAGAAAATTCCCAGCCCAACCACCTCTGATTTTCCTGAAAAAAAAGTCCAGGGGGAGGATACACTTCTTAATAGGAAAACTGCCAAATTTTAGCTCTCTGGTGTTTATTAACTTTCTTCTAAAAGTATTTTTGTCATGAAGTCGGGGTCATTTTCAATCCTTTTCTGAGCAGGATTTTCTGTGGAGTCTTTTTTAAATAGTGTGCATCATCAACCTGGAATTTTTCTAGGGGAATCAGATGTGGTTGGGTTGGAAGCATTTGATGGGTTGACTTGGAATGGACCCTACTGCTACATTCTTGTATAGTAATGCTATATATGCTATGGACAGGAAATCCCATCTCATTCGTTTCCCTTTGATCGTGCAGCTTCTTGCTTTAGGCCACTGCATGTGAAAGATGTGAATGTTTTTATTTTTTTCCCCCTCTTAGGTTGTGCCATGAGTGGCTTGATAGCTGATGCCAAGACTCTTATCGACAAAGCAAGAGTGGAAACACAGGTATGAATCCAGAGCACAATGCAGTATAAGCAATATTCTGAGTGTTGTGTTTGCCTACTGTTAACCTGTATATGCTATTTTTCAGAACCACTGGTTCACTTATAATGAGACAATGACAGTGGAGAGTGTGACTCAGGCTGTGTCCAACCTGGCGCTGCAGTTTGGTGAGGAAGATGCAGACCCTGGTGCCATGGTCAGTCACTCAGCCAGTGTTTGTGTTTTTTTTTGTTTTGTTTTGTTTTTTGAGATGCAGACTAAAGAAATTTTGATGATTTTTTTAAACATATTTTTCTGTCTTTGCTCTGTTTGTCTGTGCTGTGTTTTATTCAGAGTCGACCCTTTGGTGTAGCACTTCTGTTTGGGGGAGTTGATGAAAAAGGACCCCAGCTGTATGTCAAAATAATTGCATAATATTTGACAAGTTAAGGGGTATTTACTTGCTAGTTTTATTTACAAACACTTGACCATTTTTTGTGTAACACAGGTATCACATGGATCCATCAGGAACATTTGTGCAGTGTGATGCTCGGGCTATCGGTTCTGCATCTGAGGGAGCACAGAGCTCTCTGCAAGAGGTCTACCACAAGGTAACAACCACGATATGTTTGTGTTTAAACCTCAAATGCATACAGTTTCCTATATTACAGCTCCTTGAAGTTATTCATGTAATTTAGTTAAGCACAGTACTCCACTGCTTTCCTCAAACTCCCAGATGTAAATTTTTCAACCGTTTAAAAATATAATAAACAGTATACACTGCTCGAAAAATGAAAGGAAAACACATCTCAATGGGAAAAAAACATACTGGATATCTATACTGATATGGACTAGGTAACGTATCAGGAATGAAAGGATGACGCATCATTTGGTGGAAATGAAAATTATCAACCTACAGAGAATGAATTCAAAGACACCCTAAAAATCAAAGTGAAAAAATGATGCGGCAGGCTCATCCATTTTTGCCGAAATGTCTTTGCAGCAAGTCAAAATGGTACTCAGTAGTTTGTTTGGCTCCTTTGTACTTGTGTGTATAACTGATAATGTCAGGGTATGCTGCTAATGAGATTATGGATGGTATCCTGGAGGATCTCATCCCAGATCTGGACCAGCGCATCACTGAGCTCCTGGCAGTGTTAGAAGGATTGAACCATAATGTCATTGAAATGTTCTGTTGGATTTAGGTCAGGCAAGCGTGGGCAGCCATTCAGTGGTATCGGGTTCCTTCATCCTCTATGAACTGCCTGCATACTCTCGCCACATGAGGCTGGGCATTGTTGTGCACCAGGAGGAACCCAGGACCCACTGTACCAGTGTAGGGTCTGACAGTGGGTTCAAGGATTTCATTCCTAATGGCAGTCGCATTCTGTGCATCCCTCCCTGGATATGCTGCCTCAGACCATCACTGACCCACCCCCAAAACCAGTCATTCTGAACAATGTTACAGGCAGCATAATGTTCTCAACGGCTTCTCCAGACCCTTTCACGTCTGTCACATGTGCTCAGGATGAACCTGCTATCATCTGTGAAAAGCACAGGGCACCAATGGTGAACCTTCCGATTCTGGTATTCTATGACAAATGCCAGTCAGCTTCCACGGTGCTGCACAGTGAGCACAGGACCCACTAGTGCTCATGGCCACCCTCATGAAGTCTGTTTCTGATTGTTAAGTCAGAGACATTCACATCCTGGCCTGCTGGAAGTCATCTTGCAGGGCTCTGGCAGTGCTCATCGTGTTCCTCCTTGCACAAAGGAGCAGATACCAGTCCTGCTTATGGTTTAAAGACCTTCTACGGCCCTATCCAGCTCTCCTAGAGTAATTTCCTGTCTCCTGGAATGTCCTCCATGCTTTTGAGACTGTGTTGGGAAACACAGCAAACCTTCTGGCAATGGCACATATTGATGTGCCATCCTGGAGGAGTTGAACTACCTGTGTAACCTCTGCAGGGTCCAGGTATCACCTCATGCTACTAGTAGTGACACTGACCCTAGCCAAATGTAAAACTAGTGAAAAAACAGTCAGAAAAGATGAGGAGGAAAAAAATGTCAGTGGCTTCCACCTGTAAAACCATTCCTGTTTTGGGGGTTGTCTCATTGTTACCCCTCTAGTGCACCTATTGTTAATCTTAACACCAAAGCAGCTGAAAGTGATTAACAACCACCCTGGGCTACTTAACTGACCAGATCAATATCCCAGAATTTTAATTGTCTTGATGCTACACTCTGATTAAAAAGCGTTCCTCTCATTTTTTTGAGCAGTGCATATAAAAGTAAAGCTGATGAGAAATCACTTTTTGGGCCTGTCCTAGTCAGGCCAGAGCCACAACATTGGAAACAGCCCAATTCAGTGTTCAGCGTTAGTCTGCTCAGCTGGTACAACATATGAAGATATCTCATATAGTTATTTCAACATCCATGACTCTGTTGGTACAAACACACAAGTAGTTTTCTAGGACAAATGTCCAACTTGAGGAAACCAGAAGATCTCAAAAATGCACACTCTCTTGGAAAACGTTGGCATTGAGCTGCTTTGGCCACAGCTCTGGAGAAATGAAAACACAGTCGCAGCTTAAAAATGCTTCAGTTAAAACATTTAAAACAAAGTTTCTGGAGATGCCACATCTGTCCATCAGCGCTCATTCACGAAACAGTGACGCAGAGCATGGTTTGCAGAATAAGCTTAAACCTGTGGGTGGGATAAATGATTACTGTGCTGCATAATTTAGGTTTTGGTTAAGCGGAGTGTAAGGAACCTGAAATAAATCAGTCAGCACTGAGAAATATTGAAAAACTTTGACAGATGTATTTTAGACATTTATGACTGATATTACATTTCCATAAATGGCAAGAACATAGATTTTGTGTGTGCTGCTTTTGTATGCTACACTCACAGGCAGTGTTAATTGAATGTGTGGCGTAACTGGTTGTGAGTGACAGAAGTTTAAGAAAATGACCCGTGCCTTAAAGAGTTACAGGGAAGATTTGATGCAAATCATTTAGCATGATGAATATATGAATAATTTTCTCATGGTGGATAGGTGTAAGTTGACAAAAGTAGGGGCATGCAAATCTGCAGGTTTGAATGTTTTTTGTCTTTTTTCTTCTCTCCCCGGGAATCTGACAGTCCATGACATTAAAAGAGGCCATCAAGTCGTCTCTCACTATTCTGAAGCAGGTCATGGAGGAGAAGCTCAACGCCACCAACATTGAGGTTTGTCCCTTTGTGTTACTTTATATTGGAAGGTTGTATTTCAAGCCACATCAGTTGTGTTATTTGGACTTTCATACCACAACAGTTTTAAGTTGCAAAGGATTGCTGGAGTCTAAATCCCCGGTTTTCATGCAGACTTTCTTAATCTGTCTCCTCTGCAGCTGGCAACAATAGAGCCTGGTAAGACCTTCCACATGTATTCCAAAGAGGAGCTGGAAGAGGTAATCAAGGACATCTAGAGCAGAAAAGACTTGGTCTCGGTTTGAGTTCTGGCCACGAGTGAAGAGGATGCGAAAATGCACCTGGGCCGAATGTCACAAAGCAACCATAACTTTCTACCCGTACATTCTCATTAATACTGCATTCAAAATTTTTGGATTGCAAAAGAGGTTTCTATATACAATGTGCTAATTTTTCTTTACATCTCTCAGTATCTGTACATGTTTGTACAGAAGTCTGACCAGGACTTACAACTGAGTGGCAGGGGAAAAAAATGTGGGGGAGGGACGGGAGGGGTATTTTTGTTACGAATCAATACTACAATTAAACTGTTGTATTCAGGAAGTCACTGACTCTTTGCAGTTTTTCTCTTTTTTTGTTGCCTCAAGCATGTTAGTTTAATCAACTCTGATAGGTGTTAGTAAAGCTGTATTGCAAAAGCAGGGTTAATCAGTAGTTTTGTACACATATATATTAGCAAAGAAGGTTTAATGTATCATCATTTGTCATAAATACAGCCTCATTGTGTAAGTTTTGTAACAAGCAGATACATCTTAGTAAATTATTTTTTATCCGTACATATAACGTTACTGTAATCAGTTAAACTGTTTCATACTTAAGAAGACTGTCATACAGTTTCCATCAGTTGTTGGGCAAACACAATGTAGTGTTGCCTCTGCACTACCACAGTGGATTTTAAATCAAGCAATCAATATGTGATTGTAGTGCAGACTCAACTTTTAAGGGATTTGACAAAAATGTTGCATTTACGGTTTAGGAATTACAGCTTAGAGAACACTCTGGAGGAGGAAGAATTGTCATTGTCAGGGTCTACAATCGGGAGTCATAAATTTTCATGAATGAAAATAGTTTGCAACAAGGTGGAAACCAGTGATTTTACGAACAAGGCGGCCAGCTTAAACTTTAAAAGAGTCTACACAGTTCTGAAAAGTCTTTTGGACAAATGAAACCAAGGTTCACTTGTACCAGAATGATGGGAAGAGACCACGTTATTTGTCAAACATGGTGAAGGCAATGTTATGGTATGGACATGTCAGTGGAATCGGGTTACTAATATTTATTGATGGTGTGACTGCTGATTGAAGCAGTGAAGTGTACAAGGCTACAGTCTGCTCAGATTCACCCAAGTGCTGCAAAACTGATCAGACAGCATTTCACAGTGCAAACAGATAATGAACCAAAGCAACCCAAGAGCTTCTCGAGGCAAAGAAATGGGATATTCTTCAATGGCAAAGAAGGTCACCTGATCACAAACCAGTAGAGCAGCTCTCAAGTTACTGGAGACAAAACTGAAAACAGAGAGACCCACAAATAAGCAGAAACTGATGGTGGCTGCTGTAAAGGCCTGGAGGTGCATTTTGAGAAAGAAACAGCATTTGGTAATGTCCGTGGGCTCTAGACTTCAGGCACTCATTCACAGGATTTTCAACCAAATATTAACAATCCTTATGCTTCAAATTATGTTAGTTTATCCCATTCATCTTGAGCCTCTAAAACACGGGGGACTATGTGTAAGAGTGGCCGTAATTCCTAAATGGTACATGCAGCATTTTTGTCAGACTCCTTGGACTAAAGCTGGAAGTCTGCACTTCATCTATTAACTAGGAAAACGTCAAAGTAAAGGCAGAAAACACCATAAATCAAATAGAAATTATTGCAAATAGTTTTCCTGTAAGATTATTTAAGAATACATTTTTAAGTCTTTCTATTAAGTTATTTTAATTTCTGTATCTATTAGCACATGTTGATTTTTCTTGTCATTACACTTGTGTTTAATTTATTAAATCAAATAATACAAGAATAAACTTTAAAGTGCATTTATGTCGTATTAAAACACGCGTTTCCTGTTTCAGGGGTCTGTATCTAGAAACTGCAAATCCTCGGAAACTGTTTCACAATAAAAAGTGAACAAATTATATTGAGCAAAAAAAAAAAAAAAACAAAAAAAAAAAAACGAGAGCGAGAGAAGGAAACCGTGCTGCAGACTGTTTGTTCTAGTTTTCTATCTGCTTCTTGGAATCCTAAACAATTTCAGAGAAAATAATTCACCAACATTCAAAGCGTTGGTACGTTTTGCGCGGTCCTTCCAACAGGGGGCAGTTTAATCCCAGAAAAGGTGTGACACTGGCTTGAGAAAGATCCGTGCCGTCCAATGAGATCGCAGGTTATTCTGGTTCCGACCAATCGCGCGTCGCGGTGGATGGGCCGCTGTTGAAGATGCTTTGGGTGATGAGGGGGGCATGTGCGACCAACTGGCGGTGAGACAGCGGAGTTTCTCGCAGAGTCCCAACTTAGACAGCGCTGGTTTCATAATGATCTCCGCATCTTGCATTTTGGCATTTTGGTTGTTTTCGTCTGCGCTGGGACATCACCATGGAGGGGAAAACTTTTCACATTTGAGGAGGCTGCAGGGGGAGTTTGGTGGTGATGAGGAGCGACTTATTTCAGAGAGGAAGGGTCTGCCGAAACGCAGCGCAGGACTGAATGAACAGACATGCACAGCTTTGCCTGGAGTAGAGTCAACCCTGCTGAACGACACCAGTACTGTAAGTGACTTCAGACTCAGTGATGTGATTAAAGTGTGCTTGCTTCTTAAATGATGAAGCTGCTCATAACATTTCCAAACATTTTCCTAACAGATGCAAGCAAGGAAAGATGTGAATCCTGCAGTTAAAATTGCTTCTGAGTACTGAAACGGTTAGTTGATTAGTTGATTAACTAATGTGCAGAAATGTTGATAATCATGTAGCTGAAAAGACCCAAGTGCCAAACATGCAAGGATTAAAACTTCTCAGATGGGAACATTTTTTTCTGATTTATTGTTATTATTATTACTATCATTGTTGCGGTCTTGAAATTAGATAAATACGTTTAATTAACTCAAATAATCAATAATTAATGTTGAGTGCAGGGCAGTCGTTTTGCACACAGGTTCATTTAAGAGAAAAACCAATAATATGCAGATTATTCGAAACCGAGGCCATTCTGTCATCAGTTAATTTGATACTGATTAATCAATTATTATTTAATTTATAAAATGTTTTAAAAGAAATCTCAAAGCACCTGCACAAAACCTAAAGATACACTATTTATTGCCATAAGCTTAAATTACTTAAAAGAATAATTGATTATTAAACTATTGGAAGAACAAGTATTCATAACTATTCAGTAAATCAAGTAACTGTTACAGCTTTAATCCAAAGCAGGGAAAAAAACGGAGGAGAGAAGTTTGAACTGGAAGTTATTTGGTTATTAACTAATCTGGTTTCAGGCAGTGCCCTTATTTTTACAGCTCTTTCTATTGGACCCCCCATCTTTCTTTTTTTATTTATTTATTTAATTTTTTAAATTGATCTGGATTAATGAAGGTCATCAGTTTGCATACATTGTACCTGTTGACTCTATGTTATCATGCTCTGAGGGACCAATGATGCTGGGTGAGTGGAGAATGTAGCCACAGACAGGCGCATTTGATTGTGTTCCTCCTGTCTGGTAAGTCAAGGATCATGGAGGTGATAACATCCTTCTGTCTTTCACCATGAGATAGTGGTGTGAATGCTCTCTCTTTTATTCTCATATAAACAACAAACATCTGAACATTTAACCAGAAGCACAATAAGAACAAACTCAAAACAAATTGCACCAAAGTTCCACGGGATAGTTTTCGTGTGTGTGTGTGTGTGTGTGTGTGTGTGTGCGTGCGTGCGTGCGTGTGTGTGTTTGTGTTCATTGTACATTATTTTGTAATACTGTGGGGTCTTTAATGTTTTTGCATATTAAGGGGACACATCTTCATTATGGGGACAAAAACATCCCTGTAATGTCAGTCATTACATTTTACATAGTTGGGACTTGTTTCAAAGTTAGAGGTGGGTTAATGTTTGAGTTAAAAATCAGTTTATTGTCTTCTTAAGTCATGGATACATGACTCTGATGTGTATGAAGGAAACAGGTGTTACATCATTTGCGGGAATAAAACACCTGGGCTAGCTGTTGAGCGTGAAAATAATTTATTGTTTTCAGAGCGCGGACTCCTCCATTCTCCTGGGCCTTTCTCCCTGACAGACATTCCCCACGTTTTTCTACTAAGCTTCATCTGATCTCCACTGTGGACTGATGTCTGAGTTAACAGACCTGCATGCTAGATCAGAGCAGAAAGAGGATTTAGATCAATATTATGCATTCCTTATTTTCCACATGGTTGTGCAAATTATCAGATCAGACACAGCTGACTTCCTTTTCACTGTGCTCCTTTTTGTGCATTTTTTTTTAGTCTTGATAGACTGCAGAGGATGTGTTCTGTCAGCCAGGCTGAGGCTTAACATATTTTCCCTGTTCTGTGTGTTTGTGCGAGGTTCATTTAGCTGACTCAGGTTAACAAACTAGCTTGTCCCACCCCCTTCAGACTCTACCCTGTCTCCTGTTCCCTCAGGCCAAAAGAGAAGAAAACAAATAGGAAAAAAGTGCCCTGTTCTCAGGGTAGCTGGGGTACAGCCAGCTGCTGGAGCACCAAGGAAAGCAGCAGAGCTGATGTACCACATGGTGTGTGTGTGTGTGTGTGTGTGAGAAAGAAATCTGGCCTTGTGGATATACAGGGAAGACACACAGTAAGATAAACAAAGTATAAATGAAAAAGGCACTGGTAGAATCAGAGATGACTTGTGCTACTTCAGTGGAAAAGCCTGTGTTTGCATCTAATGGCATCCGCACGTATACAGTGCATATACAGTGAACAAATTAAACATTCAAGTTTTTATCACATCAACTAATACTGGGCTATCACACAGGCTGTATACATATTGAATATATCTGATATGTGTTAATGTGAAAACTTTTCTTACAGAGCAGACAAAGATGCTTTAGTGGCTTTGATACCAATCCTCTCAGCACTGTCAGCAGCACATGTAGCAGAGTCCAGTACTGTGTTCACACCAGTTTGTGAACTACATGAAACTGTAGCATACTTTATGTATATGTTATAAACAGTAAGCCTCTATTTAAAGACAGTTATATTGATATCAATCCCCCACCCCAGACATCCAGCATCAGATATTAAGTATTGTAGGTGTATAAATGATCAGAAGATGTAACAGTCTGGGCCACTGCTATGCTTTAAGGCTTTGACACATGCTAATATGCTTCTGTTATATAAATGCAATATCGATCAATCTGGCTTATTTTAGTTTTTTCACATGTGAAAATTTGCTACTTGTTGTGAAGCATGCTGTACAGCAGCGCTGGAAAGGCAGTTTCATTTGTTTTCAGAAGATTTGGAACAATGAAACATTTCACAGCAGATAGTAGACGGTTCAGTTGGATCAGAGTGGTGGACCCACCAGACGACAGATTGACATCTGAAGAGCCAGGCTGCTCCTCATGGGGAAAAACATGTGAAAAAGACCAAACAAAAAAAAGATGTTGTTGTGAAGTTCTCTTCCATGCAGCCAATTCCTTGAGAGACTAAACATTTCAATCCTAGATTTAAAATAGGCAGTAATGTCATTAAAAAACAAAAACAAAAACAAAAAAACACTTTTTAAACTTATTAGTTAAATTAAAAAATAATCAGCGTGGTAGTTGCTCCTCCTTTTTTCTTCTTTTCTGGTATTCTTGGACAGTAAGAGTCCAGCGCATATTAATATAAGACGGCTTACAAGTCTGCCAAAAAAATTTGTCAGACAGCAGAGGCCTGCATGGCTGCTTCGTGTGTTAGATCAGAGCCTCGGCATTTGACCTCCTCCTCTGAAGTTTTATGTGTGTAAACATGGCTGAAGCAGAGGGAATAAGGAGCTCATTGTGTTGCCATTTCTGTGAGAGGACTTTACTGTGCTCCCACCCACAGACTGTGTTACTCAGTCTGCTTGTATAGATGTGTGCGTATGTCTTGTTTGTGATACTCCTGGAGTATTGTTGTTCATGACTGAACTGAATGTCAGTGTTAGCTTCAGGAGGTTAGAGGAGCCTTTCCAGAGAAGCTCTGGACCCTTGAATTCAACATGAGACACAGCATGAGGTCATGTCTGGTACTGTATGTGAGGCCATGTCCGACTGCGTCAGGCTTATCTTCATTTTTATATATATGACATTAATTGACACTCATACAGTTAGATGTCTATTTTGGCCCATGATAATCTTGCAAAGGAGATTCTAAAAATCAGGGTTTTCACTTCCTGGTTAAATAAAGGTTAAAAAAGACAACCTGCTGTGTGAATGCAGTTGTTGATTGTTTCGGTTTCTGTCCTGCAGCTGGCAGGTCAGCTTTCGTCCAGTTAGAGTTTCAGAGAAACAGATGTGGAAAACACCCTACTGGCTAAATTTAACACAGGTGTAATGGCAACTGGTGGAAACATTTGCAAAGACTTGGTATGAAGACGAGACACAATGACCAGCTGACCTGAAGTGCTATGATGTCCTTAGTGTCAGCAGCTGAATTTTGTATTTTTTTTATTTGAAATGATCCTAATGTTTTAAATTTCACGGGATTCTCTAAGTCTCTGCTTACCCTCTGTTTTCTGGTTCTGATGTGGTTGTACTTATATAATCACTGATGTCCTCCACAGGATGAATTATATTAACTTTGTTGAACCTTTGATTTTAGCACCAGTAGTGGTCCCACATTTCAGTTTGTACAATTGTGGTTCGTGAGCAAAATACTAATGACTAATGCAGAACTAATGACATTCCCATCAGCCTCAGTTGTACTTGTATTTGTTTGGTATTTGCATGGTTTGAAAACTCTGCATGTTATTAGTGACATTACTGGCATTTGTAGCATGTTCAAACAGACATCTATCACAAAGTATTACTTTTGTGTAAGTTACTGTAGCCTCTTCAGAAACCTATAGAGAGAGTCCTTTGAAAAAAAAAAAGGTTTTCATAGGACTCCGTGCAGGCCTAAGTACACCCTTACTTGCTTCCGTTGGAATTAAGAGGGAAAGTAGTAGCCAGGTGCTGCTAATTCAGTAATCTTGATTATCTGATCATCAGCAAGTGTGACCATCTGTATAAATGCAGACGTTTTAGCAGTTTGTTGGTCTGGAGCATTCAGGTGTGTGTTAACACAATACCACAATCTTCCCAGGAGTGGACTTCCCAGCAAATTCAGTCCAAGGTCAGACTGTGCAATGCTCAGAGAAACTGCAAAAAAACAAAGAGCTACATCTCAGACTCTCCAGGCCTCAGTTAGCAAGTTGATGTTTATGAAAGTACAATCAGAAAAAGACTGAAGACTGATGGCTTTTTTGGAAAGACTGCCAAGAGAATGCCTCTTCTCTCTAAAAGAAAATGTTGCAGGATGGCTTAGGTTTGCAAAGTTTCATCTGAGCAGACTACAAGACTAATAAAATAATGTCATTTGGACAGATGGAGATATTTGGTCATAATGTATAGTACCATGTTTGGCAGAAAGCCATCACAGCGTATCAACACCTCATACCATCCATCAAGCACGGTGGAGGAAGGGGGGTGATTTGGGCTGGTTTTGCAGCCACGGGACCTGGACACTTTGGAGTCATTAAGTCAACCATGAACTTGTCTGTATACCAATGTTTTCTAGAGTCAAATGTGAGGTCATCTGTTAGACAGCTAAAGCTTGGCTGAAATTGGGTCATGCAACAGGTCAGTGATTCCAGTCAAAGTCCAGACCTCAACCTGATGGAAATGCTGTGGTGGGACTTTCAGAGAGCTGTGCATAAATGAATGCCAGCAAACCTCAATGAACTGAAGCAATGTTGTAAAGAAGGGTGGGCTAAAATTCCTCCACAGTGATGTGAGAGGCTGATAAAGTCATACAGAAAATGATTCGTTGAAGTTATTTCTGCTAAAGGTGGTTCTACAAGCTACCAAGTCATTGGGTTTACTTAGTTTTTGACATGAAGTTTTCATCTAATCCTCTCTCTCTCTGTAGATGAAGGCATCCGTTTTCTTTTGCTTATCCTTTTATGCGAACATGTTAGCCCGACTGACATTGCAGTTAGTAGGTCTAGGTTAATTTAATGTGAACACTAGTACTTGTAACCGTGTAGGGTGCATGTGCTAATACCTTTGCTTTCTTACATCTTACGGGTTTAAAGCTTTGACATTTAACCCATATGTGCAAGATAGAGACAGACAGAAAAGTGATAAATAACACAGTTTCCTTGGACAAATATGAAACAGGAGCACTGAGGTTTGTGGAAGGACAGAACACATTATTTTTTTTTTTAAACTGATCAATATAATGAACATAAGATTGCAAATGAAGGGGTAGAAGTTTTAAAATAGTTACATGATCAAAATGGGAACAGATGGATGCAGCAAGAGAGTGATGAGGTGTTTAATGCATGAGAGATGGAAAGTCGTGTTCACAGACTTGGACAGCCGGGTCAGGCCAGTTTCCACTGGACTTGTTTACAAGAAGTTTCCAGCAGGCATACGGCAGACACGGCCATCTTTTGTGGCTTTATAGAGCTGTACAGAGACGCTGTACTCACCTTCAAAACATCTTTGCCCCACCAGCTGAAGAGAGGAGGGGAGAAACCTGCTTCCTCAGACTCCAAACATTGTGGGCTGTGGCTGCAGACCAAACACTTGCGCGTCACTCGGCATGAATGAAGAGGAATGTTGTTTTGCAGCGAGAGTTGTGAAATAATAGTTCTGCACCCTCCTTCCCTCTAATATTATATCACACCTGTTTCTTTTATTTTGAACTTTAAAACTTTCCGGGCCTGAGGACTGTATTAGTAAGGGACTGGTAAGGTAAACAGCAGAGAAACTGACTACATTCAGCTACATGTTTGTGAGTGTGTTCTTGCTGTGTTCAGGACATTAGCAAAGTGTGTTGTTCTCTGGCCTTGGCATTGTCATTTAGACAGGAATGTAGGTCACACACGCAGAGTGCATCCAAATGACTGAGCTGCTTTGGACATTATGGACAATTCCATCTGTCCCCTCCGCTGACGTGTCTGGTTTGTACTGAACGCCAGAAACTCTCTCGTGTTTTCTGTGTTTCTGTCTATATTCTCCGATCTTGAGTGCATCAGCTGCTGTCCCGACAAAGTATTGATAAGTATTTCACACATTCCTGTGCCAGCTTACACGCTTGATAAGCAAGAGTAATTGTGTTGTAATTATGCAATTTTCCCTAAAATGTCCCCCCCCCCCCCCTTTTTTTTTTCAGTTCACATTCAAGGTGCAAAACTTGGGTTCACTGTCTTTAGCCTGGGTGGGAGATGGATCAGGGGTGAGTTCATGTTTTATTAAAATATATGAGTTCTAGGTGATGTGTGATTTTCATGTAACTCCATTCCTCTCTCACCCCAAGGTGCTGCTGGTGTTGACAACATTTCAGGTGCCTTTGTTCATGATCCGTTTCGGCCAGTCTAACCTCTACAGGAGGTGAGAAGTGCCTCACTGCTGGTTTACATTAGCGGCTTTATTAAACATTTTGTGATTACAGTGGTCTGAGGGTCTAACTGCAACCTTGTCTGTATGTCAGTGAAGACTATGGGAAGACGTTCAAAGACGTGACTCATCTGATTAACCACACCTTCATCCAGACGGAGTTTGGCATCGCTATCAGCCCAGACCACTCAGGGAAGGTGGGCGATTCGGTGGAACCGAAACTGTTTGATATTGTAACTGTTAAAGATACAGAATACACATACAGAAATATCTTCAAAGTTTTGTTCAGATGCGGATTAACAGGGATCATTTTTCATTTACTTTTACTCAGTTCTTTTCTTGCATGCATATAAATAGGAAGGCAATTAAATTTTAATCCTCTGATTTCCAGGCAACGTCTCCAAAATGTTTATTTGGTCCAATAAGCCCATTACACTGGTATAAAATTAAGAAAAGCAGAAAATCCCCACCTAAAGAATATTCAGTGTTTTGGTTTGATTTAAATTAAATATTTTTCTCTTGTATCAATTACAGGATCAGTAGATTTAAATCTGGCTCTTTGTTTGATTTCAGGTGATCCTGACTGCTGATGTGTCCGACGTTGGGGGTTTTCGGCTGGTTCGCTCACAGGACTTTGGCCTGACCTTTGTTTCCACCGACCTGCCATTTGAGCCCTTAATTCAGATCCTGTACAACCCTGGGGACTGCAACAAACTCCTGACACTCAGTACCATGGTATAGTGTCAGGAATTTAGTTTTAATAAATAAAAACTAATTTCTCAATTAGGAATCAGTGAATACTAAAAAAAGAAAAAAAATCAGTTCACTCTCTTTTACCGACAAAGATTTTTTTCTTTCCTTTTTAGTTCAAGCTGTGGTTCTCTGAGGACTTTGGCGCCACCTGGAGGAAGCTCCATGACAGTGTTTGTTTGGTCAGATGGTAAGAATTGACCTCCACATCAGTCAGACAGCTGTTAAATTATAATTACAGACAGGACAGGTGTGCTCCTGTTCGTACTAAAAATGTGACAGATGGTTTAAACCAAACAGGAGTGTGAGAAGATTGTCAGGATAGAGAGGGGCGTGAACCTTATTATTTGCCTTTTTTTCCCTAATGATTTTTCTCTCAACTTTACAGAAAGTTACATATAGACATAAAAAAAAAAGTTTCCTTTACACAAGATTCCTGCTCTCTATTTTTGAGAGCTACTAAATTAATAATTATCACTGTAACCACATTTTGGAAAAGGGGCCCAGGCAGAAGCGCAGTGGTGTTTATGCATAAAACAAAAAGTGTCCATCACATTTGTCCATATTTGTTTCCAGTCAACATGTGCGTCTTTGTTTTTGCTAAAAAGAGGAGTGTATGTGTGTGTGTGTGTGTGTGTGTGTTCTTTGTCCATTGTTGTTTTTCCAGCTGCCTTCCTTGCCACAGTTGGTATCCTTCTTCTGACTCTCGTTTTATTTGAACACCAGAGTTCACATGAGGTTGTGGTGTCAGCCTGCGGTTGTTAGCGCTGCATTGTGGGAACATTGTGATAGTTCTGCGTGACCACAGCTGTCATTTAGGCCTCAACCCAAATTGACTGCAGAGCCAGGGAGCTGAGGTTGCTGTCAGACTGAATCATGAGTCAGCAGTGGCATTCTTATTCAGCCCGCAGTCCTTGAACCAGCAGAATCTGTGCAGTGTGAAAACCTTCATCTCCTTTGGCAGCAAACAAAATCTGAGAGAACTTGGGGGGCGGCCAGGGTTGATGTCTGCCTCGCTCACCGAGCTCTTTGAAGAAACTGTAATCTACGATTCTTACAGATTCCAAAAATGGATCTACATTGATTTACAGATGTTAAACTGTGTGAGCACAATTAGACCCCCCCCCCCCCCCCCCCCCCCCCCTCTGATTCTAACCATTTACGGTTTCTTTTTCTCACACAGGGGTCCAAAGAACAGCATCTACTTTACGACAAACAACAACGGGTCATGCAGTAAGTGAAGATAACACCACCCCTCCATATAAGCCCTTTTAGACATACACTCCTTTCATAGACATACACTCCTTTCTATGAATCTGCACCATCTGAATGTGTCTTGTCATGTCAGAATGAGGACCCAGGTTTATATTTCCCTAAAAGATGGGTTAGCAGCCTTGTTCAGCAGTCCAAACTGCATGTAGTCATGCACATGGATAGATGCACACAGGATTAAAAGTGTGCGTTTCATGTGTCTTTGCGACTAGAGAGTGCGTTAAAAAGTGAGAACGTATTTTATCTTGCCAACTCTGCTTCTAATTTGCAGTAGATATTCTCCAGTGATTTATTTCCAATCAAGAAATTCAATTCATGTGCAACTCAAGCCATCACTTTAACAGATTTGATTCAAGCAGCAAAGATATTTATCCCCATGTGGTAAAAGTGCTATATTAACATGTGTTTCAGCAAGTTCAGTAATACTTCTACTAACTTCACCTTTTTTTTTCTGTCAGATGACAAGGGGATGTTACAGCTAAGAAAGACATTTGACTACGGTAAAAGTTTCCAGACCATTGCAACAAGAGTTTACTCATTTGTACTTGGAGGAAGATTTGTTTTTGCATCCATCATGACTGGCACGGTATGTGTGTGTGTATGTGTGTGTGTGTCTTTACTTTTATTGCCTCTAAAAGCAGAAAATATAATTGTTTCTGTGAATAGGCGTTGCATTTTTACAAGTTTCTTAACACATTTGTTTGTGTATAATATGTTTTTAGTGACATTAGCTCTACGTGTTTATTTGTACACCCATTTTCTAAATAAATACACTCAAAAAACACATATGCTTTCTTCACTCAGTTTGTAAAGAAACAAAAAAAAAACAAGAAGCGTTTTCTAACTTAAACTGTTCAAATGGTTTGTGTCATCTGGTATTAATGTTCAGTCTGTATCTGGATATCCTATCTGGGTAACTAAACACAGATACAGGAAATCTTTCATACCTCATGCAATAACTCTTTGCAATACGATACATCTGTCTGGCAGAGAGTCATCTTCTCTTTAATTTTAGTACTTTATTGTTTTTTAAAATGTTGTTTTTCTGTATGGATTTTAAAATACTGGCAACAGGGGGACATACAAACATACATACATACACTACAATCATTCTAGTATGATGATTTGATGCATTATATTGTGACACAGTTCTAATCTGACATTCCATTCAGGGCTCAATTGAACTGTCAAATGTACAAATATATATGACTGTGGCATTTGTATAAGATATTTGTATATGCAACATAGATGCTGGCACTCACAGTGTCCTAGGCAATGTTTATGTAAGGTTTCATCAAGCTTGGTCCACTCGTCTAGGAGGAGATACAAACATAAGCTACGATCATTATAATATGATGATTTGATTTTACTTGCTATATATTATTAGTAGTAGTATTTATTAGTATTATTAATATTATTTATATCTTATCTCTACTCAGAACCACATGCTAAAACAGAGTGTGAATGTTTGCATTGTGACTGGATTGGAATCTGATCGGTGTGACCGTATCTGGCCTAAACTGTGACTGTATCTCAGCTAAGCGTATTCCACATTCATAAGATAATGATGTGCTCAAAAAGTCGAAAGGCCAACTGGCTTAACATTCAAGGCAAAACGCTGTTCTATAAACCCAATAATGGTGTTACATTCCTTGACCTGGAATACAGTAAATGCCTTGAATGTTGAGAAGCGTGCTAGCGCTGCCTAAACTCACTAGATGCTACTTAATAATAACAGGTGTAAACTGGTCCTTTGTTTTTTATTGGTTAGGAGATCATATTAAACCACCAGTGACTGGATTTTCTGATTTAGTGGTTCCCACCAAGGGTAGCATATATACACCCTCTGCATGTGTTATAATATCTGTGTGTGTGTGTGCATGTGTCTGTGTGTGACAGGGTACAGAACGTACGATCCACGTCTCAGTGGATGGAGGCGAGACGTGGAACATGGCTCAACTTCCTACAGTCAACCACGAGCAGTTTTACTCCATCCTGGCAGCCAATCAGGACATGATCTTCATGCATGTGGATGACCCTGGCGGTAAGAACTGCTGGTCATACTGATGGTGCTGATCATGAGTTCTCCGCTGCTATCAGTTATGGTGTATAATCCAGACTTGTGTCCTGCGTTGAGCAGACTCTGGTGTTGGAACCATCTATGTGTCAGATGACAGAGGAACTGTGTTCTCCAAGTCTCTGGAGCGCCACCTCTACACAACCACAGGAAGTGACACCGATTTCACTGTCATTCATTCACTCAGGGGCGTCTACATGACCAGTGTACTCACAGAATGTCAGTTAACACACTATCTAATGTCAGTTAAATGCCATAAACATGCAAATTATCTTCTGATAGTAATTTAAGTGCATTTCAAAGGCTTTCCATCATGTTTGTTTTGTAGATGGCGCAGTGGAGACTGTGATCTCCTATGACCAAGGAGCAAAGTGGCAGAGGCTGCGCAGACCAGAGAACAGCCACTGTAACACTGACACCTCAACTAACAGACCAAACAGAGTGAGACACACAGATACAAATATTTTCATGCATTTTTTTTTTTTAAGAATCTGTGAATGTGACCTCTTACAATGCCAGTGTATAAACACCATCTTCATTACTGCGTCTTTGCAGTGCAGGCTACACATCCACGCCTCCTACAGCACCACCATGAAGATGAACGTCCCCATGCTTCCTCTCTCACAGCCCAGTGCAGTGGGCCTCATTCTGGCCCACGGTAAAACACACAAAGCCACAAAAATCTTACAACACAATCTTTTTACTGAATGTTTCTTGACATGGTCTCCCTCCCCTTTCTCCAGGCAGCATTGAAGATGCAGAATCAGCGCTCTTCCCTGATGTGTATGTGTCTGATGATGGGGGCTACTCATGGCTGTTGGCCCTCAGGGGGCCCCATCATTATGCTATACTGGACTCTGGAGGCCTGCTGGTGGCTGTGGAGCACACCAACATACCTGTCAACCAAATAAAGTTAGAATAACTGAACGCATTTTGTGATATATATATTGTGTATCACTCTCCCAGCTAATTTTTTTGCCACTCGTCAGGTTTTCGACAGACGAAGGGCAGTGCTGGCATACGTATAACTTCACCAGCGACCCGCTTCACTTCAGCGGCATGGACAGCGAGCCTGGGTCTCGCTCCATGAACGTCAGCCTGTGGGGCTACAGGAACGACTTCAATAAATGGGTGGTGATAACTATAGACTTCAGGAAGCTCCTCACCAGAGACTGTGAGTATGCCACAGTAGATGTTTGTGCAGTATTACAGCAAGCATGCTTTCACTGAGATCATGTGCATGTTTGTTTTTGCAGGCACTGAAGGGGACTATGTGCAGTGGCTGGCTCACTCTTCAGACCCCACTGGTTCTAATGATGGTTGTGTGCTGGGCTATAAAGAGACCTTCTTACGTCTGAGGAAAGGCTCTGTTTGCTGGAACGGGAGGGACTATGCAGTCACCAAGAGGTTGTCCCCCTGTCCATGTACACTGGATGATTATCACTGGTATGCCCTTGTTCATTTCATGTCCTTTTGTGCAAGTGATTAGTGTAATAGATGAACTCATGACTTTATTCTGCATTTATGGTATTCTTGAAAATGGACTTTGATTTTTACATAAGAAGATTATAGAGTATCGGTAAATTTGTAAGAATTCCCTTCATGACATGACTTTCTCCTTCAACACTTGGCCATGTGCATTATTCTGGTATCCTGTCTCTTACTAGTTCAAAATACACTATGTGAACAAAAGGATTGGGCCACCTACACAATATACTCACAGGAGCCATAGGGATTAATATGGAGTTGTTCCCCCTTTGCAGCTACAACAGCTTCCAATCTTCTGGGAAGGTTTTCTACAACATTTTTTTGGAATGTGTTTGTGGGAATTTTTGCCCATCCATCCAGAACGGCATTTGTGAGGTCAGATGTTGGACAGAAGGCCTGGCTTTCAACCTACATTCTAGTTCATCCCAAAGGTGTTCAATGGGTTTGAGGTCAGAGCTTTGTGTGGGCCGCTCAGATTCTTCCACACCAAACTCATCCAGCCATGCCTTTATGGACCTTGTTTTGTGCACTGATGCACAATCATCCTGGAACAGAAAAGGGTCTTCCCCAAACTGTTCCCACAAAGTTGTAAACATAGAATTATCCAAAATGTCTGGTAAGCTGAAGCATTAAGATTTACCTTCACTGGAACTAAGGGGCCCAGGCTATCAGTAGAAGAACAGCCCCACTGCTGTGGTTCCTAAACATTTCCACTTTGCAGAAATACCACTTATAGTTGATTGTGAATTATGTAGAAGAGAAGAAATATCACAAACTGACATTTTGTAACAGTGGCATCCTGTTACGATACCGTGCTCGAATTCAATGAAATCTTTAGAACGACACACTCTTTCACAAATGTTTGTAAAGGTAGACTGCTATTTTTGCATCCCACAGTGCATTTGTGCAGAGCTGACTCAGCTTTGTGTTACAGTGACTTTGGGTATTACCGGCCAGAGAACAGCTCAGAGTGTGTGGAGCAGGAGGAACTGAAGAGCCATCCTTTGGAGTTCTGTTTAAATGGGACCACCGAACAGCTGCAGACCAGTGGGTGAGTACATTTAGCATTTTTTTTTTTTTTTGCAAAAAACACCCCAAAAAACAAAAAAAATCTTTCTAACCAGGATACATTGTAATTACACAATTTACAAATTACACATATTCTCCATACCCCTGAGATACACAAGCCATTTTCACACATGCACAGCAGCCCTGAGCCTTTCTAGGACTCGCCTGGTAAAGGTGCATATTGTCCAATACAGTCAGATCATACAGTAGCCAGTCTTTAACCTCCCATCTCCCTAACACAAAATCCATATAATTTCGATTTGCGCCAGTGTGTGACTAGCTTAGCTAATTGTCCAGTGCGTCCACAAGGTGTCATGTGCACTGTCACTTGCATAGTCTACCAAAGCAGCACTCTTGCCTGAACCACACCATTTCAATAACAGTCCCTCTTCAGATACGACTATCTCCTGTTTTGGGCTGCATGTGAGAAAAGACAACTGTGTAAAAAATCAAGACCATATTCTTTCAGAATTGTCCCAAGTTCTTTTGTGAAAATGGGTATACACACACTTACAGACACTTTAGGAGGTGCCACAATCCCAGCTTTTTGCGTCCATGCTTAAACACAGATTTTTCTAATGGGTCATGATGTCATTTCTACAGCACTTGTGTTTTTTTAATCTCCCTCCAGTGTTGTTAGGAATCTTAATTTAAAAATTTCAGCCATATTGTCTGATGTCCTTTCTCTCTGCCTCCCTCCCATTGAAGATACCGGAAGATTCCAGGCAACCAGTGTGAGGGAGGCTTCCAACCAGAGAGGACGGAGACAGACTTGAGGAGGATGTGCAGCAGCAATGCTCTTTATCCTGATTATCTGGTGAGTTTGGCTTATTCAGAAAAACAGAGGCAACGCAGGCTAGAGTACAGAATGAAAATCAATAAGGGTTCTGCTCTTCAGCATGTTCAGGACTGGAGGTGCGAAATGGCTAATGTTGCAGCAGCATGAAACGCGTGAAGCTTCTGACCAAATATAGTACAAAATTTCAATAATATCTGTTAAAGAAAGTGCAAATTCAAGTTTCTCTTCACTGCTGAAACACAGGTATTTGTGTACACTGAAATGCAGACTGGTGAAGAGCCCATTACTGGGAGTGAGGTCACTGAGGTGGTTAAACAACTCCTTGGTGGCAGGGCCCCTGGGGTTTACAAGATTCACCCTGAATTCCTGAAGGTTCTGGATGTTGTAGGGCTATCTTGGTTGACATGCCTCTGCAACATTGTGTGGAGATCTGGGACCAATTCTGTTCATAATTTTTATGGACAGAATTTCTAGGTGTTGCCAAGTAGTGGAAGGCGTCCGCCTTGGCGGCCTCAGAGTGTCATCTCGGCTTTTTGCGGATGGTGCTCTTGTTGGCTTCAACAGGTGTTAGCCTCCAGCTTGCACTGTAACACCGCAACCCAGGACATTCTGGAGAGATTATTTCTCTCCGCTGACCTGGGAATGTCTCGGTGTTCCCCTGGAAGAGCTGGAGGAGGTGGCTGAGTAGAGGTCACTGAGCGTCTGGGCTTCTCTGCTTAGGCTGCTGCCCCTGTGACCCAACCCGGATAAGTGGAAGAAAAATGGAATGTTTTTGCTTTTTTGGATCCATCAGCTTTTCCACCTGTTTTTTATTTATTTTTTTATTCTTTAATTTCACTTAGATATCTTAATGCATAAATTGCAAATTCAAAAGCATGAAAAGAAACTTATCAAGCACAGATAACGTCTAAACAGCACCAGTACAGTGTTTCAGTGTTTCAGGGTTCAGCAAGAACCTAATTATCCAGTATGAGTGGTTGCATTGCATTGCATATCTTCACCTTTTGCTGTCTCTTGAACAGACTGAAAACAGTTCAGCGAATACTGCTCTCATAGTGATGGTTGTCATAGCGATCCTCCTGATGAGTGCTGTCGCAGGTGTTTGGCTGGTTAAGAAATATGTCTGTGGAGGACGGTGAGTTAACCCTTTTGTCATCTTTCGCACTCACAGCCATAAAGGCTGCACACATATCTCTTCTGTTTCTTTATAATGTGGACTTTTGTCCTCATTAGGTTCCTTGTGCACCGTTACTCTGTAATGAGGGAACATGTTGAAGCTAACAAAATAGAAGGAGTGGATGATGTGGACCCTCACTACATGGAGACAGGAAAAGCACAGTACAATGAGGACTCAGATCAGGTAGATGCTGTGTAAAGGGCCCTATTTTCCCCTAAAACACTGTGATTATTTATAAACTCTGTTGTATTGTTTGTGTCTCCTCATAGGACCTTTTAGAATAAGATTTCTTCCCACTCAAAGGCTCTTCAAGACTAACTCTAAAGCAGTCTTTCATGATGCTTGGGCATTCCTGTTGCTCCCACATGCTGATTAACATCTGCTTCTCACTTCGCTCTATCCCCTGGAGGCTGGAGGACTCAGCAGCAGCGGGACAACTTCCTATATTGCTTCCTCGTACCAGTTGAGGCTCCCAGCTAATAGGTGCACTGGTGATTTTGGGAGGGGAGGGGAAAGAAGAAAGCCTCTGGAATCCCCGGAGGGTTTTTGTTCTGTCTGTCACAGAAAATTCTGTAAAGACCGTTGAGTGTGAATATGTCCCCCGTTGTGCTCTGTATGTTTCCTTTCATGAAGACCTGAGAAGAGACCGCAGCAGAAGCATCATGCAGCTGCTACAGCTTGGACATATGGGTGCACTGAATGTTTAATTAAGTGCTAGGGAACATCCAAGAAACAGGACACAGAAAACAATCAGCATTTTAGCTCAGAGTTTTTGTCTGCTGTCAGTAAAGTAGTTTTTGTACTCTGTACATTTAAAACTTTAGGATACAGTCCTGGTGTTCATGGTCGGCCACTTTATCAGTTTCACTAATCACTAAAATGAGGCACTAACATATTTTTTTGTTTCTCATTAGTCACAGGTTTAGTGACATTAGCATTTTTCATTCAATACCAAGTCCTGTGAACAGTAGTGCCTCCTTTTAATGAAGAGTTTTTTCTTTGCCATACTGTCTTTGGTAAAAAATGGACCAGAATCACTTAATGAACAAATATAAGACTTGCATTAGTGATTAGTAGTGCCTTTTTTTTTAAGAAACACTTTCACCTGTTGTTAGCTACCAGATAATGTATCAAAGTTAAGTGGACTTATTGCCATTCCAAACATGTTCTCCTAGTTCGGTGTGCAAATAATTGATATTAGAAATCAGGAGCTACTGATCTACTGGGATTTTCCTGCACATCCATCTCTAGGGTTTACAGAGAATGGTCTGAAAAAGAGAAAATATACAGTGAGTGGCAGTTTTCCATCCATCCATCCATTTATCCATCCATCCATTTTTTTCCGCTTATCCGCAGTCTCGTTCTTTCGGTACAACAGGAAATTAGCATCATGGACTGGTAGCTGAAAAAGGTGTAACTAATGAAGTGGCTGGTAAGTGTATATGTGAGGACACATGGGCAAAAAAGGCACCAAGAACTGCACAATTTAAACAGTCTAATCCATATATAAACTATAGTGAACAAGAATAAAAGATATGAGTCTTTCATTTTTAGTGCCTAGTGAAACTTTACTCTTAAGTGTTTAAAGGGCCTGTCATTGATGTGTATGAATATCACACAGCTTAACAGCCATTATTTTCTACTCTCCTGTATGTGTGATGAAAATGAAAGACTTGAATTATTGCCAAAGCACTTTTAATGGTTATTTTTCACGTTAACCCGGCATTATAGAAGGTAATGTTCACCCAAGCCCTTTACTTGAACTTTACAACATTCTTGCTTAGTGGGACGCACCAGTACATTGCTGGGTTTTTTGTGTGTGTGTGTGTGTGTGTGTGTGTGTATTTCCCTGATATTTCAGGCAGGTATATTAATAATAAAAGAATGGTTTTAAAAAGCAGTGCAAACATTTCTATAATCGTCTGATATCAGTGCAACGCAAAACATTATCTCACTTATGTTCACAGTAACAATGAATTAAGATTAATGTGCTCCCTGACCATTAAGAGCACTTACTTTATAAAATTAACTACGCCTCTCTGTGTAATATGAATTGTTTAGCTGAGATGTTGGCTGGCTGCCATTTTTATTATCTACAGTACAAGAATTATAACATTTGACACCCATGCAGGACTTATGGCTAATGCTTATATTCTCTAGGAGAGGCAATAATCCCCCAGCAAATAAGCTACTGTAATAAGCTGGCCTAATATCAACGCATAACTCAAGGGCTGTCGGGTGGACTTTGTCAGAAAGCAGGTTTTTAATGCTTCTTGATTTACTCAACTGTCAGTAAGAACAAGCCCAGCTATTTCCTGGATTTAGTGATTTATTTGTACACTGTATCTACAGATCTGTGAACATGCTGTTTGTTCTACTCTTTGTATGTTTTGTAAAATATTATGGCCGAGAGTTGTGACATTCTTTCCATCTTGTTTTCTTGACTGTCTCTCTGCTGGGATATTGGAGATGAGTAACTCTGGATTTCAATATTTTGTCACACAGATGTTTTTTTGTAACAGTGTTTGCATTTATAGACTGAAAAATAACACTCTCTTTTACATCTGTGCTCTTGTGTGTGTGTGTGTGTGTGTGTGTGTTTTTACATTTCTACAAAATATAAAGTACACAAAAAATTAAAGTACTTTAATAGTAATCATTTTATAAGTATTTAAATGTCAAAATACACCCTAAAAAGATTATAAAGTAGAAGTAGCTTTTGTGATGGTATTTTTTAAAGCATTATCTTTATCAGTTGACCTTACTGCTCAGTATAAAACAAGATATGTTGTAATATTGAAGGGGTCATTTTAAAAGGCCTGTATAAGCTATTTGTTTAAGGTACTGATAGCACTTAAAATAAGCTGATGTTTTATGAATGGCTTGTAGATTATGTGCTAACTTTATTATTAGGCAGTTTAAAACATGTCAGCCTGAAACATTTCAAGAAAAGGGATTTTCACCAGGCAGGTCTTAGGAATTAATACTTAATGAACAAGTAAAGCCACACAGAAAGAATAAACCAGTTAAAGTGAAGTTTTTATAGAAAGCAGTGGTAACGGAGCTTCATATTTCATGTTATGACAAGTAGCATTACTCACAAAAACAAATAGACTGCATTTTAAATATAGGAGAAAATGTAATATAGCCACTGGAGTCAAAGTTACCAAGTTTTATGAAGAAGAAATGCTGCTTTTCATGAAAATGTGCAGGTAAATAAAAGCTACACTTGTGCTTGTTGTTGACTTCCATGTGGATGCTCCCTCTGAAAGTACATTTCTCAAAAAGATTTCAGGGGATGCGCAATCACTGCAGGATAACACAAAGTCAGTTTAACTTCATTGTGTGTCCAATTCACCTGCTTTGGTGCAAATGAAAATGACATCAGATGTACCGGAGAGGCAACAATAAGGCAACCCTCATAAAGTGAATGGTTTTGCAGGTGCTCTCTCTTTATCCCTCCGGACTCCTTTGCAATATCCTTGTCCCTGCTGGAAGCACAAGATGGTTCCTCCAGTCCATTCAGATTGCACAGATAGCCCAGCTCCTTCAGGATGGTAAATATGTGCCGTCGAAAGAAGGCACCACCAGCACCCTGTTCTCTTCACAAATTATGCTGTAGGCATGATAATGTTCACCATGGTGTCTTCAGACTCTTTCACATCTGTCACATGTGGTCAGTGTGAACATGTCATCTGTGAAGAGAGCAGGGCACCAGTTCTGTCAATTCTGGCGTTCTCTGGCAAATGCCAGTCAAGCTGCACGATGCTGGGCTGTGACCACTGGTCCTAGTGAAGGACATCAGGACCTCATGCCACCCTTATGGAGTCTCTATCTGACAGACATATGAAATGAGCAGATTGCTGGTGGTAATTTTGTGGGGTGACCCTCCTGTTCCTGAATGAGCGGATACCAGCCGTGCCCCTTCTACAGTCCTGTCCAGCACTCCTCATGCAGCGGCCTGTCTCGGCGTATCTCCTACTCTTGATGGTGTGCAGGGTGACACAGCAAACAGCACATATTGATGTGTGATTCTGGAGAAGCTGGACTATGTGTGGAACCTGAATAGGCAGATCCTGTCTCAAGTACCCCAAAAAGATTCAAGGATTTTTATTGTGATTCCAACACCCGTACTCACATGAGGTGAAGTCTCAGTTAAAAACCAACAAGAAAGAGACCACACAAGAGCAATGTATATAGAAGCAAGGGAAAGAAAACATTTACAGCGTCATTTAGTATGACTAATAAAATATTAAGGTAAATAACAAAAAAAAAAGTGTGGTGAATACTAAAAGCAGAAGTGGTTTCTCATGTTTGTCACCTTCAGCTGGGAGCAACAGAAACTACAGTTCAACAGAAGCTGTTCCTCTGTCTGGTGGTTCTGCTCCTGATGCTCTGCAGCCTCCTTCCAGAGGGGAGGGCAATAAACAGTGTGCGTGTGCTGGGTGAGCAGAGTTTTTCAAGATAGAGGCGCCCTTTTCTTGCATCTGCTACTGTCGATATCTATGGAGGTGCAGACATTACTGCCAACAATCCTCCATGCAGCTTTCACCACTCTCAACTTCTGCTTCAAACAATAAAAAAATAAAACAAACAAACAAACAAACAAAAACAAAACAACAAAGCTAAACTGGAGAAAAATCAGCCAGGAGGGATATGGAGAGAGCAATGGTCTGTAACCACCATCATCCCCATGAAGATCATTACCTTCTAGGGATGTCTTGTTGTTGCCTTTCCTAAGCAGTTGGGTTCACAATGGTTTATGTTTACCAGCTGGATAGGCAAATTTTTCCTGAGTTTTTTTTTTTCGCCCCCTTGGCATTGTATTTTATAAGAGGCCTCTAATGTAGAGAAACTATTTTAGGCTCGAATTACTAGTTGTAAAACAGTAGAGGGCGCCATATTTTAGCTTTTTATCCGGAAGTTGAGTAACCACAGTCATCATTTTGAATCTGTAGTTCAGCTAACTGTCTTCTGTTTGCTAGTGTTAGCTAGCGTTGAAACGCTAACATTTAAGTTTGTCGTATATGTAGACGATGTGGACTAAATGCCAAAGTAATGCCGCGTGCGGAACAATGTAGTGAATACCGTGAAGTAATGTGAGCTCATCGCGGTGAGTTTCATTTTATCTGCGTGTTGTTGAGAAACTAGCTAGCTTCCAAAGTTAGCCGTCGTTAGCTCTGCTGCTACGTTAGCTAACACGTTTGCTTGTAACGATAGCAGGCTCGCCACCTGCCAGAGTTGCCTAGAGATGTTGCGGCTCGCATGTCTAGTCCCAGTGACGCCCGCCAGCTTTACCTTTTTGTACCCTGTGCCGGCATTAGCTCATCCGCTTTAGCTCTGTAGCTTTTGAGGGCGACAGATGTGTCGCCAAAGGGAAAGTAATGTGTGAGAAGCCACTCCGTGCGGCTATCTGGTTGCGTTTACTTGCGCAGCTTTACACACAGGCCAACGACGTTTCAGAGGTTTCAGTTATCTTGGGCTTGTTGGCACTGCAGTTAAACGTTGTCAATTTTTTCAGTCTAACAATAATTTGAAATTGTTAAGCCGCTTTTGGCGCCGTGGGCGTTGATACGTGGGTTCGTAACTATAGTCCGTAACTACAGCAAGCTGTGTGATGCTACTGAACAGTGATGTGGCGAGTTGTTTATATTGGGGGTTGTGATTTTTGCCTTGCAGACTTCGTTCATTTACTATGAGCTCCCTATCAGCCCAGACTCCGGCATCAAGCTCATCATGCAGAACACTACCGGGAGAAGGGAATCAGGTACAGTTAACATAAAACTACAAACATGCAATTCCCTCATGTATAATGTAATGCTAAGTAGTGGTTCTGTTGTCCACTCAGGTACAACCAAAAGCCCCTCTCCTGCAAATTCTGCGTGTGGCTGGAGCCCAGGAAGACGTCTTCACGCTCAAAGAGGTGAGCTGTCTAGTGTCCCTGTACCTGAGAAGTGGTCATTCCAGAGGTAAAAATATACCCTGTAAGTGTCTTGTGATATCTAATCGTTTTGCTTTGTATAGGTGATGCACTACTTGGGTCAGTACATCATGGGGAAGCAACTGTATGACAAACAGAGGCAGCACATAGTCCACTGCCAGGATGATCCTTTGGGAGAGCTGCTGGAAGTGGAGAGCTTCTCTGTTAAAAACCCGAGGTATTCAATGTCTAAACTAAACTGAATCTTGTGCTCACTATTGGTTATGCAGACAGATACATCTGAACTTAAAAACTGCAAAAAAAACCCCCAAACTTTATTCAAAATTTTTGTTTTCTCATTTTACAGCCCAGTGTATGAAATGCTTAAGAAGTACTTGGTTGTGATCGACTGTGCTGGTAAGTGATTCTTTCATTTAGTGATTTAAATCCTTTGCACATTTTTTTTTTTTTTTTTTTTTTGTGAAATTATGTTTTTGTTAGGTTGAGTCCGCAAAGAACTGCAATCTGTGGATTCATTTGTGGTTGTTTTTGAAATTCAAGTTTGTCTCTTCTCCTGCCCTCTGTCTTTAATGAATTAATTCATTGTCATTTGAATCATACATGTTTTGATGTGAAGGTTTGTGGGAATACCAACATCGTCTTACCGTCATATTCTATTGTTTGTATATTCTAAGATAATCTTTCTTTTTAACTATATTATGAGTGATTGTGAAAGGCAGTGCATTTCTCAAGGCATCATGGGGGTCCTGCATTGTCCCAGACGGACACCTTTTTCCAGCTTATACCTCATATCTGAAGGGCCTTAGTGAGAGTGTGTAATGCTATAATTAAAGGGGGGGGGGGTGTCCTTTTTCTGTTACTGTGTTTCATCTGACATGCAGACGCTGCAGAGAATCTTTCTGTGGGCCGTGAATGTGTAGAGAGCGGAGTGGAGGATCGTGGTCAGGTAAAGCTGAAGCATGGTGCTCAGAAGAAACAGAGACCCTTACCTGTTTTCACCTCACGACACACAACTTTTTGGAACAGGTGTTACAGGCTAAGTGCACAGCCACTCAGATAATAATGCTTTTAAATAAAGCCCGACCGATATATTGGCCGATATTAGAAGTCTCCTCATATATTGGTATTAGTATTAGTATTTATTAAGGCCGATAAATGAACAGTTAAAAAGTAAAGAGATGCGAGAAACACCCTTCAACCATGTCATGAGTGTTGATGTTGCATAGTTTGTCCACCAGAGGGCACTCTGCAACTAACTTGTTGGCAACAAACACATAGACCAGCTGATCTGAGCAGAGTGAGGCAGAGCATAAACAGGTAATCCACTCCTTGTGACAATAAAACAAGAATAGTTTTAACATTGTGTTAATGTCTTTTTTTTTAAAGTCACTAGACATAAATGTTAGGGAAATCAGTTTGTTTCCTGTGCCTTAGAGAAAAAATAAATCAGCTGATATATATCGGTTTTGGTCTTAAAAATCCTATTTGGGTCAGGCTCTGTTTTTGAAGCAGTTTGTCTGAAGTATAAGTTTAGCTCCTGCCAGGTTGTGTGTACTGGGGAAGGTGGTGTAAGGGCTGCTGTCTTCGTTGGTGTGCAGTTGTACAGAGTGGCACCGTCTCTGTACAACCCCATTCTTGGTTTGGTCTGGTGGTTTTCATCACTGTTTTGTGACCCACCAGCTCCACCCACTGCATGGGGGGGGCAGAGTCACTGTCTCTGTCTGTATCAGAGTTCTCTTCTCTGCTCCGAACTGGAGGATCACAGCTCCTGATCAGCCACAGGCCTGATGATTACCCTAAACCTTTTTACCTAATCCCATGTTCCTACACCCTTCTTTCCAATCCCTCCCAAAATCCTCTTGTTTGAGCTAAGTTTGATGCTTGTGTATAATTTGGTTTGCCTCAGAATTATTGAGCTGCAGTAAGATATTTGTCTGTCATTATGAATTTAAGGTTGTTGCATGTGCTAAAACTATTCCAGGGTGCTATCAAATCAAGTTTCAGATCACATTTGAAAGGTGTTAAATTTGTATATTTCCTCTAGTTTTTAGATGTGAGAAATTAATAGATCTCACTGGGAGACGTTAGCTCATACTTAATATTTGTGTGTCTCTGTTTCTTTCCTTCTGTGAATGAGCCAATTTGTTCATGTTTTCTTTCCTTTCTGTATTTGTTTACACAGGAGAACATATCTTAAAATAAATACATTAAATCCAGAGAATTCAGTTGTACCAGATTCTGTGATCATGCTCTTGTTTAGTCACCTGCCAGTTAGTATACCGGCTTTCCTGCCTTTGCTTTTTGTCTCTTTGTTCTACTCAGCACTCAACATTTCAGTTTGCAGTTATATGTGAAATAGTTTTGATCTCCCTCCCCACTGGCCCTTACCCAAATTGCCCAGCCCTTTATCCACTGTGCTGCTACCCCGTACCCAGTGGCCATGTTGAAAAGGAGCTGCGAGTCCTCCAAGTACCCAGTCATGGCTCTGACTTCTAATATCTGTCTATTACATTTTCTTTCTTTGTAGATGTGTGGAGGTGTGGTCAAAGCAGGTTTGGAGGCTGGCAGTGATGGGCCTCTCCTGCAGACCCCCTCCCAGAGACGACCTCGGGAGCCAGATGATGGTAATCAAACAGTTCATTGCACACTTAAAAGCATTCTCAGACTTGATACAAAAAAAATTCTCTTTAACTGTTCAAAACCTCCTTAGACTCTCTAGAAGGTTTACCACGCTCAGCCTGCAAGCGACCCAAGCTGGATGTTACTCTGGATGAGTGGGATCTCTCTGGCTTGCCCTGGTGGTTTTTGGGTAATCTCCGCAGTAACTATAGCCGCAGAAGCAACGGCTCCACTGACATCCACACAAACCAAGTAAGTAACCTCATGTGTTGCTAGAAAGCCCACCTAGTAATGTTAAAAAATTTTAACAAAAGATGAGGTTCATTTTAGTGGTTTCAATGCAAGAAAAACTAGCGGACATATGAATTGTTGGAAAATGGCAACAATTGGACCATAACAGTGGTGGTCTAACTGATGTGTCAGCTGTCTCTTGCACAGGAGGAGGATACTGCCATTGTGTCAGACACCACTGATGACCTCTGGTTCCTCACTGAGGGTGAGAGTGAACAGGTGAGCGTGGAGATGAAAGAGGCTGCACTGGAAGAAGGGAGCAGAGAAGAAGGAGAGCCTCCACTTGAGGAGGATGATGGGGGGGCGAAGGAGGACAAGGCAGATAGAGAGGTAGAAGTTTTTTCTTTTTCTTTTTTTAAATGATGAATTTAGATTTCCTAAGAATAAAATGTTAGTCACCAAGTGTTAAAGTGTGGAGATAATGTGATCTGATGTCTTGTACATCTATTAGATGCAGGAGGAGCCAGATGAAGACTCCCAATGTCTGAGTGATGACACTGATACAGAGATCTCCACACAGGTCTGTATCTCTGTATGGCCGTGTTTAGGCATTTGTAGAAGTTATTTAAAACTACATCAGATTTGTGACTTTGTATGTTATACCTTAGGACGCATGGCAGTGCACAGAGTGCAGGAAATACAACATCCCTCTCCAGAGGTACTGTGTTCGCTGCTGGGCTCTACAGAAGAACTGGTACAAAGATGTCCCTCGACTTGCTCATTCCCTTTCTGTTCCTGACATCCCGGCATGCAGCTCTCTCATTACCCATGATGAGGAAGATGACAGCGACACAGGCATTGACGTCCCAGACTGCAGCAGGATGGTCTCTGATCCCGTTATCCTTCCTTCTCATTCCACCGCTGACCGACCACTTCCAACCAGAGTTATGGGGAAAGGCAAAGGGCCAAGGCCGTCTGGCTTCCACAAGGATGAGCAGCTCTCAGAAGCGGAGAGTCAAGAGAATCTGGGCATGGAGGTTGAGGATGTTAGGCCTGAGGCACTGCTGGAGCCTTGCAAGCTCTGTCGAGTGCGGCCACGTAACGGAAATATAATACACGGACCCACTGCTCACCTGCTTACCTGTTTTCCATGTGCAAGGAGGCTACATAAGTTCCAGGCTCCTTGCCCTGGATGTGGGAAGATAATCCAGAAGGTTATTAAGATATTCATCCTGTGAACGGTATACGACCCATCTGTAAGGTTCTGGGGACCTGAAAAGAAAAAAACAAAAAACCACTTCAACCACATTCAACCATACAGCTGCATGGCTCCTAGTAACAGTCTCTGCTTGTAGACTCATACTCATAAAACCTCTGCACCTTACTCTGGAAATCTACAAAGATGTAAACAAAAGTATAGCACTTGGTAAAGCTTGCGCAGTTGCATGGTTTATTTGTATCACACTGCCTCTGAAGTATTGTTAGACAAAACCTCAGACTCAAGAGTTCACTATACAAAATGCTTGTTTTGGTGCCACATTTAAATAAGGGATATACAAAGGCAGAAGTATTTATTTATTACAAGATCACATAGACACACAGTTTGTGTGAGCTTTTATTTGATCTCATGAAGGCTTTCGTTTTCCTGAAACTTTGGGTTTTTGTTTTGCTTCTTTTTGTAATTTGTTCTTGCAGTGCAGTTTTTGAGTGCTGGTATTTAAGGTGTGGCGTTTCTTTTTGTTTGATTGTTTTTCATGAATTTACTTTCTCCATCTGAGCGTTAATGGTAGAGTAATCAATGCAGGTATGCGACTACAAGGCAAGTCTTTTTAAGCTGTTTTTGTATTTTTTTTGTTTTGTTTTAAAGCCCTCCTGCATCTCCTTATGTAAAATGGCTCTGAAATTTAAGTTTTGAAGAGGCTGAAGGAAGAAACAGAGTCTTTAAAAACTTATGAAAGTTTCCTCCTAAAACCGATGACCTCTCAGCATATGTGAATGTATTGTTAAATACAAAGGTGACTTAATTCCTGCTTTTCTCAAACAGAATAGTAAAAAGTAGAGTTGAATATAAACAATGCACAGCTGAAGTATTAACTGTAATTGTTCTCTCGTGATTTGATAATATGTATTCAGTATGTACAATTGTCAAACCTCTGATGACAGCTATGCTTGCAGTAAGTTATGTTACAATGTTGATTCATGTTTAAATGTTATAATTTGGAAAGAGTGCTTTACATCCTTTTCTGGAACGTATTTTGAGTGAACAGTTTATGCATATTTTGTATTTAATTTATTTATTCTGTTTTACTTGTGACCACCTCCTAGCAAACAGAAAATGGTGCACTTGTTAAAGAATATAATGTGTAATTTGCATTTAATTTACTGAAGAATGGAGAAACAGGAAACTGGCCGAGTTACCAGATGTACCCTCAGTGAAAATGACTGCACAGTACTTACTGGGAGCCAGGGGTTTGATTTTAAGCGTTACACTGCCATGTAATGACTTCACACAGAAATTTGTATATTATAAATTTTATTTTGTCTGTTCAGCTTTGTTTAAAGATTGTATTGCTGGACCTCATAGATACAACTACTTTTGAGTGTGTGAGCTCCCTATAAATAAATACATTATGTTCTTTATAATTCATTAATTTTTTTTTTTTTGAATTTGGTTCTGCTTATTGTAGAGTGTATAATTAATGTTTGAGCTGCTGTTTACTTGCGCTTAATCTTTCCACCAGCAGGTGGAGAGAGGTTTCAGTCTCGTTGCTGTTGCCTACAGAAACTGTACAGTCCCTGTAATAACTTGTAATGAATATGTAGCGCATGCCTCTTGATCTTGAGAGCTATATTAGCCATGTAAATGGTATAAAAGGTTAATTTTAGCCTGTAATAAATATTAGCATTGTACTTCAAGGAAAAAAAAAAAGACATCCAGTATATACAGACCTCATTTAAATGAAACACTTTATACCAGTGACACTGGTTCAGATTAACAGGTTAACCTAATTCTGGCAATTTGTGGCATTAAGATCATAATGTGGTTAAACATGGTACAGCTTATATAGGTTTTTTTTTTCCCCCCGTTATGGAATAAACATGTTTTGTTAAGGACGAATTGTGAGTTAATTGTCTAATCTGTTCACTTCCTGACCAGAAGGACAGTTGGTGTACAGTACCCACTGGTGAACTCTGTGTGTGTGTGTGTGTGTGTGTTTTGGTTGAATAAGTCATTGTGTGTGACAGGCCAGCTGTCATGTGTCCTCTCCTCCTTGACTCTGCTCCAGCACCTGCGACTCTCCTCTGCTTACTCACTGTTCGTCTCTTGCTTGCCTTATTTTTGTCCTGTTCTTGAGAATTGGGGCAGACACCCTGCCCTCCACTGTGTATGCTGCTGTAACACCACCGCTTATCCAACTTCTACATATAGACTGCAGCTACTTTACCCCTTGTTGTTAGTTACTGGGGTGTATTTCCTGTTTGTGGAAAGTCCCCTGTTAAACTGTCCTCCATCTGACATCTGAAAGTCCCACATATGCAGCGATAACAATAGTTATTTGTTACTGTTCAGATTTTTTTGTCATTAGATAATTGTTTATCTGTTAATGTGTAAGCAGCCTTTAATTCTTATAGTGAACAAACTATTTATAATAGTCATTTTCAGCATGAATTTGCATATTTAGTAGTTGATAAAAATGCTGTAAAATGTTGAGAAAATTGAATACATTCACTCAGAGCCCAAAAGGAAATTATTAATAATGCTGAAATATATTGAATGATGCAAACATAGATGGAAATACAGTACACAAGGCAGAAACAGAGTTGATACATTTCTAACAAACTTGAAAGTCAATGTTTTGTGTGACCACCTTTATTCTTCAACACAGCCTGAACTCTCTCTCAGGCAGCTTTCATAGGATTTCTTTAAGCAGGAATAGTTCTCCAGGCTTCTTGAAGGTCATTCAAAGCTCTTCTTTGGATGTTGGTTGCTTTTTATTCTGTTCTCTGTCAAGATGATCCCACCCTGCTTCAATAATGCTGATTTCTGGGCTCTGGGGAGGCCATTCCATGACTGTCCAGTTCTTGTGTAATTTGGCGCACCTCAGCCTTTTCTTCCTGTTTCCTTTCCTTAAGAATGGCTTTTTGACAGCCACCCTTCCACTGAGATCATTTCTGATGATTCCTGTGTCTTTGCTGGACTTTTCCTGTTTCCTATGTCCCTTCTTCTTTTATCCACAAGTTTCCACAGAATTTTTTTAAGGACACTTCACACCAAGCTGAGATATGCCAAGTTTTCAGCTCATTGCACTTCAGAAATGACCTTATTGGTGCAAAAATACTATTTGATGCCCGTCAAACTGTTACCTTTGGCATTTTTAGTAGATTCAACTAAAGAAATGGGAATAAATTATGTGCTTTTGTAGCAGACTGCTGGTAACAAAGTGCCTAAAGATACAATTTAAAATGAGTTCTTTGCTAAGTTGTCTATTATGTGTAGATCCAACACTGGCTCTTTGGATAGTAAAGGTTACTTACCTCTAGAAGAAGAATATACAATAGAAATACTCAAAGGACATTTTTCTTTAATTTGCACTCTAATTTGCACCTTATTTAAAATATTTATTTCCCAGAGGCTTACCACTGAAGACTTCACATGTGAGCCGGTAGGTAGGTGTTAATGTTTTGTGAAATGCTTCCCCTCACTCTGTAGCTAACACCCCTGGTGACATGGCACCCGGAGCTTGGCAGCTCCAGAATGACAAGACCCAGGGAGTGGTGAGGGATCTGCATGTTTCCATGGCGACAGTGCTTCCATCTCAACATCCCAGAATAACTTAACACATTCTTTCTTTATCCTTGGTGGCATATGCAATAATTCCTAAAGGGAAAATAGTTATTGCTCCCATCATTCTTATATCTATTTTTATTGTTTTATTGCGTTCACTGCCTTTAATCAGTTTACTTGTTGATGTTGAAAATGTGAAACTCATTTTGATATATATATATATATATATATATACTATTTTTTTGTTTTGTGTGAGTCTTTCTTCCTGTGTCCTTCGTCTCACGCCCCCAGGACAATCAACCTGTGCCTGTTTACCTCCTTTGCTTTCTTCTGGTTGCATGTCTGGATATCTGTAACTGTATCTGTGTGGCCAGGACCTTTCTTTCCTTTCTAATTTCCATGCAGATACACAAACACACAGACACACACACACACACACACACATAAATACACACATTCCCTCTGTTGTGTCCAACTATTTGGTCGCTCCAGAAACTAGGCCGCTAAATTTGTCCCTCTGCTGACATGGGAGAAGGTCACTGGAGCCAGAGAAAAACAAAGACAGGAATATGGAAGAAGGTATAAAGATAGTGTAGATTAAAAATAAGGACATTGGGAGAGGGGAATGACTGAGATGTACCAGATTAAGAAACACAAGATAACATAGCCATCCACACAAATTCCCCAGCAGCATATACTATATACATAACTGGCTTCAGACAGGATTCAGCGCATAGAGGAACTATGCTAATGGCACTTAATACTTGGAAAGTGTCAAGCTGTAAATGTCACTTTGTTTTCCAGCTTTGATTATTATAAGTCCTCTGACATTATTTGAATAGATCTCAATGAAATAATCTGGTTGTTTGTAGCTGTGGAGCACAAGTTATTTACAGTGAATAACTTTAGGGCTGCCATGTGCTGCAAAGTATGTTAGTGGGAAGTGGGTTATGTACGTAGGTATGAGTATGTATGTGTACTTGTCTCTGTGCGCTGGAGCCTTTCAGTGAGTGGGATGCCAGCGAAGGGAAGGGCAGCGGATGGCGCAGGGGCTCAGTCCATTCCTGTGATTTAACATGACACCACTTGCACTAAGACTGCGACAGCTGCGTATGCACATGCCGGCCATTCTGTTTGTTGTAGGGGGATTACTCTGCGATAAAAGCCCCAGTGAGCAGCAGCACGGCTGGGCTACAGAACTACTGTTCCTCCCCCTGACTTAGAAGGCTTTCTCCAGGCCTCCAGAGCCCTGTGAAAACACAGGTGGGGCACTTCATTCTGAGTAGAAATGAATGGGAGTATTCTCCTGATGATTAGCCGGGCCATAGTAGTGTCACATCACCTTTAGGGGGTCGTCAAACTGTATCGCTTATGTAAGGGTCATTACTCAACAGCAATAGTGGGACACAGTAGTGTGGTAATCAGATCTGACTGTGAATATTTGATTTGTTTTCACTGTGTTTTACATACTGGTGACTGTTGAGCATGAGTAGGCTGCTTTGTTACCTTTCACCAGGAATGTTGTGTAGTAAGTAATCAGTGTAATCTGGAAGAGAAGCTCTGATATCAAAGAGTTTAGGAATGGATGTGCAGTTTTCATGGCGACAGTCTCTGAGACGACAGACTTGGACATGTGTTGCTGTCACTATGGTGACCGTGTCCTCTCCCAAAGGCCTGAAACTAGTACATAATAATGCTGCGTGAGTCTGGATTTCAGACAGAATATTGCTTTCCAGGAGTACAGAAACACTCAATGCAAGCCCAGGAATGAGACGTGACACTTTTTTGGTGTAAAACAATAATTTCCTGCATCTTTTTCTTTTAAAATGTTTGTGAATTCTTTTGAATTATCTAAATTAATACTTAGACATGATCTAAGCAGGTCACCAGATTTTCACAGAAGTCCTAAAAGTGGAAAAAATGGACCTCAGTTAACCAAGTGGAACTGCCATTTATAGAATGAGAAAAATGCTCCAAATAAGCCATGTGCATCTTGATGATTAGCACTTAATTTACAGGTTAAAAAAAAAAGTTGTGTGTTTTCAGTTGTGTGAGTGAGTGTCCCTTTCTTTATTTAAAGAAAATAATCCATCATTCATGTTTGAGGAAGTCATGCCATGCCCAAATAAGATTTCTAAGGACCTTTCTAAAAAGAGTTATTGAAGCTCACCAGGCTGAAAAAGGTTACAGAACCATCTCTACACTTTCTCCTCCAATAATCCACAGTCATACAGATAGCATAAATGGAGGAAATTGAAAATCATTGTTACACTGCCCAGGAGTGCTTGATCAAAAAAAAAAAGAAGAAAAGATCACTTCAATAACAAGAATAACAAGATGGGTAAAAAAGGTTATGTCCAAAGGGTTCACAACATTTCAAGCACTATGGTAAGTAAAAATTAGTATGCTTTTCTTCCTGTCAATTATTGCTAGTCAAAGCAATCACCCCATAAGGTAGTGCACATGTCTGAAATATGTCGAATTTATTTAATAGAAAGCAATTCAGCCTCAGCTGATTTAAGCTTCATATTTCTTCCAATCTAACTTAAATATTTATAGTATGAGAAGTAAGTTTGCCTATAATAAGTACCACATGAAATCTCCTCTCTTAAACTTTGTAAGAAGTTGTGGAATCCCCCAAATAAAGTATAAATATGTATTCTATTTGTTTAAACAAGTCTTGTATCCTGCTGTACACCTTGTATCATATCTCATTGGATGGAAGACCTGGTTTAGCCACCTCTAATCAACAGTTCCTCGCTGCTGTTATGTTATTCTCCTCTTACATATCTGAGATTTCCCGACTGCGCTCAGATGACAGGTCTCCAGGTCAGTGGAGATCTTGAGGCTAACCTGGGGTGAGGAGGACTGATCCCTCCCTTCTCCCCCAAAGCTCAGCTGTCCCACAATGTGCTGTTGCTTGTCACTGAGGAGAAGTGGAACAGTGTTGCCAGTGACAGGGCAATCCCCTGCTGTACACATGGAAACCTGTACATACAATAAACATTCATATTAATATTTATTTCTTTCATCAGTAGTTGTGATGTTTAAAACCAAATGTCATAATAGGTATTAAAAATGTTATTATTTCTTACCTGTAGTCAATCAGATTATACAGTACCAATGGAGTTATGAAGTCATTTGAACACCCTAGCTGATCTGTATTTAGTAATTTTCACTGGTTTTGACCTAACTGAATTTAAGATGGAAGAATACTGTAATACAGAATCAGCACAAGCGGGTAAACAAACTGCTCTGATGTGCTGCATCTCAAACGTTCACTTCAAATATTGAGAGGGGACTCCTCAAACAAATGTGTGCCTGACACTATAACACGCACACACTTCTCTAGTTCTGCTGACAATGGGTTAAGATGACAGAGGGTTATGAGTGATTCTGACACACTGCAAACCCCCTCCCTGCTGTACCCCTGAGTCCAACACAGGCGTCTTTGTACTCACTCCACCATCAGTGACTATCCATCACAGACTAACCTGACAGTCGACCCAGCCCCGTGCCAAGCTAAGACTGTGCAGTCTGCCTCAAACCCAAGCCCAAACCTCAGGAGGAGACCACAACCCACCAGAGAGGCCTGCCAAACCTCTGCCTGGCACCTAATACTGAGACTGAAACTCCACTTCACTTAGTTTTAAGTTTTTTTTATTCTGATTGTGGCAATCTACAACTTTGTGGTTATTACCATCCAATTTATGTAAAATATGGGCAAAGAGGAAAAAATAAGAAATAACAGGCTCTAACTAACTAACCCCTTGAACCAGCATACCCTTGGCACACTTAAATGGGAATAAACTATCATTAGTTGCACCTGTGCTTTCTCTTATGTGAAATGTCAAAATATCTGCCATGAAACATGCTTATAAATGTTCTTTTAATCTCCTGAGACCCGAGCTCCTGTTTGCGATGCATTTTCAATTTCTCCTAGATATCTGTGATTAGATGGACCTGATATGTATATATACTAAGCTTCCTCTTTGAGCAGGAAGTTGCATTTTGTTACATGGTTGTTACATACTTTTGTGAGAAAAAAAAGATGTCCTCAGATGTGGACACAGGCATTATTTTATAGCATAACACAACAAAAACAACATGACTTAACAAAGTATAAAATACTACTGAGCACAATGAAGTATAAGGTGCAGGAAAGCCAAAATGTAATGTCCCTATATGTGGACACAGGGTCTCAGGAGGTTAATCAAGTTGCTGTTATTTTTTGGCAACATTGGTTCACAATGGTAAAAACAGAAAAAAGAAAAGAAAAAAGACTAAGGGGCAATTGTAATGAGGAAATTGCAACATCTTCAGTTCCTCTCAGCAGAAACAAGAGCGATAAAATTTATTATGCACATGCTCAGTAGGAACCTGTCTCTGCTTGTGAAAAAAGGGCAAAAACTCAACAATAAAAATAATTCTGAGCAATATATATATATTTTTTTGATGTACAGTGTTTTTATCTGGGTGAAAATGCCTTGTTGATGCCAGAAGTCAGAGGAGAATGGACAGACTGCTTCGATCTGGTAGTAAAGCAGCAGAATCTCAAAATATACTTGTTGCAATCAAGTTATGTAGAAGAGCATCTCGTCAAGCCTTGAAGCAGATGGGCTGCAACAGCAGAAGACCACACTGGGTACCACTCCTGTCAGCTAAGAACAGAAACCCGAGGCTACAATTCACACAGGCTCACCAAAATTGAAAAAATGTTGCCTGGTTTGTTGCTATATCTATCACTGCAGCCTTCTTCCTCTGTTTGTCCACCACTACTATGTCCGACTGGTTAGCCATCACCAGTTTGTCCATCAGTATCTGGAAGTCCCACAGGATCTTAGCTTGGTCATTCTCAACCGCCTTTGGGGTGTATCCCATTTTGACCTTGGGACTTCCAGATCATACTCAGGACAGATGTTCCTGTATACTATGCCACACTTGATGGTCACTTGTGCAATTGCTTGAAGTTGGCCGTCAGTGTTATTCTCTACCTCCCCATTGAGTTGCTTATGAAAGCTCTTAGGGTCCTGTTGATCTTATATAGTTCTAGGCATTCCAGGATCTATGATTGAGGCATCGAGTCACAGGTTTTCTTGTAATCAATCTAGGTGGCGCACAGGTTAGTCAGTCTGGTCTTATAGTGACTGATCTATCTACCAGTCGCTGGTGTTTTGCTCTTCAGGTGTTACTGCCAATTCCTTTCTGGGTCGCGCTCATGTATTGAGCCATGTGCCTATTCATCTTTGCCGGGATGATGCCTGACAGGCACTTCCATGTTGTGCTGAGGCAGGTTATTGGCTGGTGGTTGGATGGGACTGGTCTCTTCTGTGGTTGGGAGTAGGGTTAGGATCCCTGGGGATCAGGACTGGGGATCAGGACTGCCTAGCTGTCGGTTAGCCATTCCAGGTGCATCTCACCCATTAGAAGCTGGTTCATTTGTACTGCCAGGCACTCATGGATTGCAGTTAGCTTCTTGAGCCAAGGCCTGGTGCTGTCCAACTGTTCATATCTGAGATGCTTTCTTGGATGTCTGCCATTGTGATAGTTACTAAAGCCTGTTCAGGGAGGTTGCTGTGGTCTGCTGTTAGATCCATTAGCCACTGAGCATTGTTAGCATCTTTCTCCTATATGCTCTTCCAGTATTGCTCAGCCGTAGTTCCTGGAGAATGAAGAAATTGACACATTCTGACACCCCCCCCCCCCCCCCCCCCCCCCCCATTACCTAAATCCAATAGAACACCTCTGGGACATTATGTTTTGATCCATATGATGCTGTCAGGTTGCACCTCGACCAGGGAGGCGATCCCCCAGGACAAGATCCGTTATCTCATTAGGAGCATATGCCCCGATGTTGTCAGGCAGGCATAGAAGTACGTGGGGGCCATACAAACTATTGAGAACCATTTTGAGTTACTGCAATGAAATTATGGCAAAATGGACTAGCCTGCCGCATCATTTTTTCACTTTGATTTTTGGGATGTCTTTGAATTCAACCCTCTGTAGGTTGATCATTTCCTTTTCCATCAAACAATACTGCATCCTTTCATGCCTAACACACTACCCAGTAGGGTTTAATATTTTTCCCGAAAATGACATGAATCAAATCCCGGGAAATGACGAGCCATTTCCCGGGAATCCCGGGAAAAAGTTTATTTATTTTTTTATTTTAATTAGGCCTTCTGTAGCCTGTGTCGGCCTTAACCTATTGTGATATTGTAGAGGTAGCTTTCCAGCTATGTCCTGTTATGCCCAGTAGGGGGTAACGTCGGCTTGATTAACGCAATAAAACCTACATCTCGACATTCGAGTGCTCGAGATATGCGGTGTTGTATCGTTCCTCAACACTCCCTTAACAAATATAATTCGAATATTCCTCCATTGTACATGGAATTATACCAAGATATTTTACAACTGCTGGTGCAAAACAATACGGTTCATCTCCACAGCATTGATAATGGCTCAGCCACGCTGTCGTGGCGACATCTGTTGCGCTATATCTCCACCAGTGGAACGCTGTAATAGTCATTGAAAAGTTAACTACCGTACTACACTATAATATGGCATAACACAGGGCCTTGAGTAATGCACCACGACTTGGTCATTGCCATTCTGGCAACAGCAAATTTATAACACCGTGTCTGAGGGTTAAAGTAGGTTCGCTGTGAATCGTCTTTTGAAAAACTGGCCAATCCTTATAGCCTAAAAAATATACATTTTACTCAACTCCATTTTAAAAGCGAAATATGTTAAAGCAATCTATTTCATGATAATTTCTTCACACATTAGGCCCGTATCCTAATTCATGATTGTTAGTAAGCGGCTGCAAACGAGGAAAAGAAACACTCGAAGTTAAACAGATATTTCTTTATTGTTCAGGGCAGGCATATTTTATAGGCTATATAATGCAATATAACAATATATAATAATATAAAATTATATAATACAAAATACCTTAGGGTAAACACATTGCCTACGATTTCAACAAATTAAAGAGGAAAAAAGTACAACTGTGTAATACCTCTATTAAAACGCTTGAGATGAAGGCTGAAGCCTTAAACGGAGGCTGAACGTGCCTGAAATGAAGAGTAATGCTTTTCGCATTAAACGAACCCTTCTCTCAATATTTCCTTAAATTTAACATTCTGAAGCTTTCTTTTATTTCTGAAAGTCAAATCGACGCGCGCGACTTTTTTCCCGGTTTCCCGTCTAACGTTTCCCGGGAAACGGGAAATGGTTCTGATCGCATTTCCCGGGAATCCCGGATCCCGGGATTAAACCCTACTACCCAGCCCATATCAGTTCAGTTCAGTTCAGTTCAATTCAATTTTATTTATATAGCGCCAAATCACAACAAAGTCACCTCAAAGCATTTTATATTGTAAGGTAAAGACCCTACAATAATTACACAGGAAACCCAACAGTCAAAATGACCCCTTATGAGCAAGCATTTGGGGACAGTGGGAAGGAAAAACTCCCTTTTAACAGGAAGAAACCTCCAGCAGAACCAGGCTCAGGAAGGGGCAGTCATCTGCTGCGACCAATTGAGGCTCAGAGGACAGACAAGACAAAAGACGTGCTGTGGAAGAGAGCCAGAGATTAATAATAACAAAAGATTAAATGCAGAGTGGAGTATGATGATGATGATGATGATGATGATGATGATGATGATGAATTGTCTGTATTTTGGACATATAAAACAACAAACCAATATATACATATACTAGCATATACGTATACACACAGACATGCCTGTGTATACACATACACACATACCCAGAGGCGTGCACAGACAAAATCAAACAAAATCGCCATGGCTGAAAATTGGAGTAGGAAGAAGTATGTACATACTTATTAATCCCATTGAGATCTGAGAGCTGTATATATATATATATATATATATATATATATATATATATATATATATATATATATATATATATATATATATATATATATATATATATATATATATATATATATATATATATATATACCTCAGGTGGTTGCACAGCAGTTTCTTGGTAATTTCAGATAAATTCACTTAATTTTAAAATCACAAAATACTTTAACCTTTAACATGCAAACTTACATGTTTTCACTGCTGTCAGGAGATTTTATTGTTAATACTGCACTCATGTAATTTAAATATAAAAAGTACCTTTAGGTACCTTGATGTAAAGGCTGCTTCTTATGTCCAGCTTTGACAATTTTCAGAAAAGACAGGAATTAATAATGTGTTATATAATTTTATATGCAGAAAAGCAACTTTTATTCATCCTTTACGGTCTTGTGTTGGTTGGAGTTGTAAAATCACTTGAAAAATTACTTGTCTCACAGAGAATGTGACATTATGGGGAAAAATTGAATAACATTTAAGATTATTTTTTTAAATAAAAGGAAAAAACATTCAGAGCAACAGAAAGGACAGCCTGTGACTTCATGTCTCATTGGCAGTGGTATTCAGCAGATTGTGTGACCCTCTAAGTTTAATGAACTGTGGCTACTAGCATAACAATTTATCTCCTGCAAAACACTTCCTGACAGGTAGTGTATTACTGTGATAAACTTAGTATAAAGAAATAGAATACAGACTCATGATATGCCTGTAATTCCAGGCCACTTCTCTGCTAACAGAAGAGTGTGCTTTAGCTGTACTGAAACATTAGCAGAAGCTAGTCAGAATTAGTTGATGAGCTGTGAGGTGAGACATTTCCTGGAAGGATTAACACCCGGTGGCTATGCTAATTGTATGACTTGCTGGAAGACGACAGGACAACCGAGGCCATTCCCTCTGTGTGTTTGACTCATTACGGTCCCTTAAATTCTAGGAGTAAGGCGAGCCAGTGTCAGCCTGTGACTTTGCTGTTGGTTCATGCACAGACCTGCCTGGTTCTGAGGGTAGTATAACTCAGAAGGTCACTTGCATCATATAGTGCAATCATCTTAGAATGAAAGTCAGTGGATATGAATGCAGTTACATAAACCACAAACTGAGGAACAATGTTGCCTAAACTTTTTTTTGGTATTGACCACATTATGAGCCTGACAATGCTTCACAACAGCTCAGCAATGTTCATCTGTGACCCGGTTCAGAGTAAACAACAGTCTCTTGCCTCATTTACTTCCCATCAAAAACCTGAAGTCAAACCGCTTCTTGTCACTGTGTATAACTGGCTCCTACTAGAAGTGACAGCTGTTTCAGGACTGTCCCTTCTGCCAACCCACTTAATGATGGAACTCTTCATGTTTGGTGTCATGGAAGGGGACGCAAGTCTGGGATTAACTTACTAAGATGGACATCTTTGATCTGAGGCTATCTCTCCCATTTCAACCTGATCATATCCTGGCCTCTTAAGACACACATGAGTGCACAAACCCACAGGAGAGCACCCACACACACACACACACACGTACATGTACAAAGGGGCCTTAAAGCCCTAGAGAGCAGGGCCAAACAGAGATGTGATGTGTAGATGTGCAGCAACAGCTAAACGTCGTGTCAGGTTTCTGGGGGCTCGTGCTAAATTTAACCCTGTGATCCAGCAGAAGGCAGAGGGGTTTAAATGCCAGCCTACAGTTGCTCCACACCAGTTGCTCTCCACACGTCTTCCACTCATCACAAACCCAGGCTGGGAAGAAGATAGGCGCACACACATACACTCCAACACAAACTCCAGACACGGGACCGAAGACCTCATATTGAAGAGTAGTTCCAGGGGAAGCTGGGATCTTTGTCCCCTTACATCCAGACCACATCTGTCCAGTATGGAGCTTTTTGAGACCAACCCTTACTTCTTCCCTGACCAGCGCTTCTATGAAGGAGGGGACAGCTACTTTCCCTCTCGCCTGCCTGGGGCATATGACCAAGCTGGCTACCAGGACAGGAACTCCATGATGGGCTTGTGTGGGAACCTGTCTGGGGGTGTTGGGGTTGGGATGACTGGTACAGAGGACAAAGCCTCTCCATCCAGCCTGTCGCCTCACTCCGAGCCCCACTGCCCAGGTCAGTGTCTTCCCTGGGCCTGTAAGCTGTGTAAAAGGAAGACTGTGACCATGGACCGTCGGCGAGCAGCTACGCTGAGAGAGAAGAGACGTCTAAAGAAGGTGAACGAGGCCTTCGATGCTCTGAAGAGGAGCACACTGATGAACCCCAACCAGAGGCTGCCCAAGGTTGAGATCTTGCGTAGCGCCATCCAGTATATTGAAAGGCTGCAGGCTCTGGTGTCCTCCCTCAACCAGCAGGACACTGAGACAGGACAGCAGGGATTGCTCTACCGGCCCAGCCCAACCCAACCCAGAGTAAGTAGGACAAAGGCAGAATGAGGGAAGGGAGAAGGTCACAATCACTGAGAAAACAGCCAAGAGGGACACAGAAGGAACAGTACGCTAGCTGGAAGGTATGGGAGAAAGAGAGATGGATACTCCATTAAACAGTAATTGGGTAAAAAGGTCAAATCAAAAATTTTGATGAACTGATCCACTTTAAAATGTGTTACTGGTTTAATCGTTCTGGATAAGTTTTGAGGTTTTAGTGAAGGAAATATCTGTTTTAAAATCTGTTTTAAAAGATTTTTAAAGATATGATTCAGTTTAGCTCAGCAGTGTTCCTAAAACAAGAACTACTGTGACAGGTGCCATAATAATGGAACGTGTTGTTCATCGTGTACATGTGCCTCTGAGGGGGGTCACGGGATGCTTTAGCTGCATGTGTCTGCGTGGTAGTACACTGCACTGTAGTGTGTGTGTTGTATTTCTGTGTGGGGTGGTGTGGTGTGCTGTATCATAACAGAGTGACTGACAGCAACTTGTGTGTGTGCATCTCCATGGCAACAGGTGTCGTCGTCAAGCGAGCCCAGTTCAGGCAGCACCTGCTGCAGTAGCCCAGAGTGGAGCAGCACTCCAGAGCAGTGCACGCAGAGCTACAGCAGTGAGGGTAAGCACAGTTCACTGAGTCTCGTTAGGCACGTAAGTGCTGCTTCACGAATACTGAGCATCTGACTGGGGCTTTTTGCAGATCTTCTGAGTGCTGCAGACTCTCCAGAGCAGGGGAACATGCGGGCCTTGACCTCCATTGTGGATGGCATCTCTGCAGCAGATGGACCTGTGGCCTTTCCTGTGGACATTCCCAAATAGACCCTCAGACCAGCGGGCCAGTAGGTGCAAAGAGAGCTTCAAGCAAAAAGCAAAGTGACATTCAATCCTAAATTATGTCTAGTTTGTGCTTCTACTGATTTGATTGTTCGTCTTATGCCAAATTAAAGAATTTCTATTTGACCAGTATTTAAACTCTGCTGATCTATGGGTCAGCTAGTCAAACTGACTCCTCCTTTTCACAACGAGGCCTTATTTCCTTTATTTCTTGCCTTATCCAATGATCCAGACCTGTGTGTCAAAGCCACAGGCGCTTATTCTGACTAGAGATTCAAGGACTTTGCTGCATGAACCCAACACATATTTACTAGACTCGATCCCTGTTAGGCTTGCCTCCAGATTTATAGAGCCACAGAGGAATGACAGATCGAATTTTTTCTCCTTACTTAATTTAAGTTCAAAAGCTTTCCCTCATATTTCTTTTCTTTTTTTTTTTTGTGTGTGTGTGTGAATTTTAATGCTTAAAAAACAGGAGTTTATTTGTGGGGCCAATATGTACCATGGCAGTTTTGACCAAGATCTGCTTAATTTAAACTGGTTATGAATGCTAGTGATGTAAATACGTTCCCTTTTTCTACAGAGTGGATTTGTCATTTTTATTTTTTAATTTTTGCTAACTTATTTTGGACTTTTATAACTAAGATTGTTGTGTATTTGTAGATGTTCTGAAAAGTGATATTTTCTGTTTAATTCTTACAATAAAGACCATTTTCAATACGTCGTCCAGTGTTGATTTTAGCATACAATACAATAGGCTGGCAGATATAACCCAACAAGGAACACAGGATCCAAGTTCTTTAAAAAACAGCTTTACTTATGTCTATATAGTGTCATAAATACAGTACACTTCTTTTTTTTAAATAGCCAAATAATAAAATCTTGATTTGTCAGCATTGTTTCACACCTGGAATAAAGACACAGTACTCATAGCTGCCACATAGCACATTACACCTTTTAGACACCTTGGAAAAACTGTCAAAAAAAAAAAGATTGTACACTCATCCAGCACTTCACTGCTTCATATGCTGTGTTCCTATTGGATGAGGAGTTGGTGAGCAAAGAGTACTGACAGCTCAGTCAGAGCAAGATCAGATAAGTCTTTCACTTAGAGCAGTATCATGTGGATTTCATTGGCTGATGTAGAGCAGCAGTTTACAGTTTGATTTGAGAGAAACTAAGGAATCAACAGAGAGGAGCTACAGTGGTCACACTACCATCCACAGAGAAAGTCATGGTCACATGGCTGGGGTCGGCCTTTTCACACGCAACCTACTAGTCTCAATAACAGAGACTCATTCGCTCACCCACACACACACACACACACACACACACACACACACACACACACACACACACACACACACACACACACACACACACACACACACACACACACACACTCTTGATATTAAAGGATTCTCTCTATTCTAGGCTACATAGTGTCATACAGAAGGCGAGAGAGGCAGAGAAAGGAGAGGCAACAGCTACATTGTGTCAAAAGAGAAGGAGGAGAAGGAAAAAAGAAAGAACGGGACAAGAGGCAAAGAGAGAAGTCTGATATTGGACCCATGAACCTGTGGAGAGTCCTTGTAGAAACACACACCTCCCTTAGTGAGTCCCTCCCACCAATGATTCACACACTTACAGCATACAGCAAAAGACCCACAAAGGTCCGACATAGAGAGAAAGAGAAAGAAAGAGAAAGAGAGAGAGAGAACAGTCACTATTGAATACAGGGCATTGGGTTTCATACAGCAATATTATATTGTTTTCCATATATATTTCCAATATATATATATTTATATAATATTTCTATAAAAAACATAAGTCATCCATTTTATGTACAGAGATAAATGAGTAATACCTTGCATAACCGGTAGAGGGGTAATGTGTGGTGGGATCTGCCATTTATACAAGTATTCATCATTAAGTCCAAACCAACAACTGCTCACCATGTTCTTTGATCTTTTTGACGCTGTTCAACTGTTTTCTTGTAAAGGACATGAGGACATGATGACACAGGAAGCTTGGTTTGGACTTGGCCATGTTGAGACTATTACAACCAGGACAAAAATCCACAGCTGAGACCAGGGGAGCAGGAGCACAACAACCACAACAACAAGGCTACTGGGGGCACGGGGGTAAACTGGGAGAGACCAGGATGAACCTCCTTTACAGCAGCGAGCGCAGCCAATGTGCACTCTCAGAGTTCAAAGGTCAGAGTTGGCCCCTGTATTGCACGTGTCCGAAGAAGAGGTGAGAGGTGAAAGTTGGGAGGTGAGGCTGGGTAACAAAGGGATGAAGCCTCCCCGTGAGGTACCCAAGTCTCCCTCTCCAGATTTGGCATATCACTCTCAAAAGGCCGCAAGCATATGTCCATATAGGTAATGAGAATGCACTAGAAGAGAGAAAGGAAGATGAGGAAAGAGAAAAATCAAGTCGTATCTGCTTCTTGATTTATGAAAGTTCAACAAGTTTAAAAGACTTTAATCTTTATAGACCTGCTTTGATTGATCTTCTGTACATGCAATAGTAAGCCATTAGGCTTACCCTGCTTACCTTACCTACAATTCTAGTTATGACCAGAGTATCCTGTTCAGTTTTGTTAGCTTACCTGTCAGCATTAGCGCTCCTGTTAGTAAGTAGAGAGCAGTTAGCATGAATAGGTCCGCACAGCCGAGGGATCGAGTCTCGGGGTTGCTGGGGGGGAGCTTGAGTGCATGTCACACAATTGGTTTTGAGCACAGCATGACAGAGAGGACACAACATGCAGTTAGTCAAAGCAACCAGAGAGAGGCACACAGCTACATATAGAAAATGAAATGTGTAGAAATAGAGTAGTTTGGTAATGTAACAAACCTTCAGGCTGGAGCTGTTTCTTGGCTGCCAAATTCATAGAAGGTGGCATGGACATGGAGGGCATGCGGAAGCCGGCAGGCAGCGTTTCCATGGAGCCTGCCATCATGCCCAGCCCAGCCCCTCCCTCGCGTGCCCGAAACCTCTTTCGCCACGATGGAGAGCGTCGAAAAGACTTGTCATCTCCACTCTTCAAGGACATAAAAGCAAAGTGAGGAAATCTGCCTTCTTTAACTAACACTGCATTTGATTTAAATAGTGGCCTGAGAGGTCACCTCCTCTAGTCTGCGGTCAGTCCCCAAAGCCAACAGATTGTTGAACTCCCTTTCCAGAACCTGTCGTGCCTGAAAACAAACAGCCTCTGTAAGCAGTGAAACTCCTAAAATCCATCCATCCATCCATCCAGTTCAGGATTGCAGGTGGGCTGGAGCCTATCATCTATAAACAGTCACCTTTAAATAAAGAAATCTGGGCTAGAAGGCTAATCTGTACTGAAGCTGCCCAGGAAATACTTTTAAACAATTCTGGGTGACAACAGCGGAGAACCTTTGATCACTGGCAGGCAGTGAAAGTTTCAATACACAAAACCAGTGCAATAGCAAACAGTAAATCTTATAAAAGCTGTTGCAAGTACAAGAAAAGCCTGGGGAAAATGTTGGAATTTGAAACTAAACACATCTTATTGGTTTTATTTGGGGTTTTAGTTTGTACAAGCATGTTTTTTTCACAGTTCCTTAATACCTACTGTATAAAATGGACAAATCTGCTTTTAAAAATGTGGTCATACAAAACTTTATATTTTTCTCCCACAAAAACCAGTTCATTCATCCCATATTGAGTATATGGAGTCATTAAATTCATTTTCATTTATAACCACCTGTGTGTTCTGCATAGGAATCTGCAGGATGAGCGCTAGGCTGCTGTAGTCGAAAGTCTCATCCAGAGCAACGAGTGCTCCATGAACGCCACTCTCCAGCAAGTTGCCGCTATACTCCCTTAGACCAATGGACTGCACCCAGTGAATCACCTGTTCATTGGTCCACACCAAAACATCTACAATAAAGGGAGAGTGAATCAGAAGGTACAGTATAACAATGCTGACAGACTGCCAACATTAAGCTGTTTCCAAAAAAGCTGGGACAATGTGTTAAATTTGAATTGAAACAGAATGCAAGTGTTATCAAAATAATTTGAGCTCTATATATACTAGAAATGTGTCCAAAATCTAAACTATTAAAAATACTGAAACTGAGAAATGTTATGATTTTTATATATGATATTTTTAATATGATTTTAATATATATGCTTACTGTGAATGACTAATATATCTAAACTTTTTTAGAAACAGTGCATCACCTGAAAGTAAAAGAAAACCATCATTTATAGAAAAATTCATAGAAACAGAGAGAGATAAAGAGATAATGTGCAGGTCCATGTAGTGTCAATTCACAGGCACACTCCCTTTGTTCATTTAAAGCACAGCTGTCAGCCAGCTCTCGAACTTGGAACAGGCGGGGTGTGTGCATATGTGTGTGTTTATGTGTGTGTAAACAGGGCAGGATTCTGATTTGACACGACAGCTGAGTCAAGTTCATGTGCTGAACTCAAGGTCAGAAGAGCGAGAGGTCTGGCTTGATCTAAGTATGTGCGTGTGTCTGTGTGTGGAGCACTCTTGGCAAGTGAAGCTTTAGATCATAAGATTGGCTTTTTGACAGCCGAAGGAGCAGCTGTTTGAATGCTCAGTCCAGCCTGACACTATCAGATAAAACCACTAGGTGGTACTCTGGCCTGATGAGTCTCTCCATGTGCACATGCTTGTGAATCTGTGTTGGTTTTTTTTTTGTTTTTTTTTTCTTATCACTATGTGTGTATCAGGGTGTGCGCAAACCCTACCTTTCATGTCGTGTTGGCTGTCCTCTCTCCGGCGCTCTAGGTCTTTCCTGTCATAATTGAGTCTCTTCAAGCACATAATCCCATACTGCAGACTAGCCCTGATACACAGACAGACAGACACAGAGAACAGCACATATACACCATTAGCCTTCTCATCTCCATTGCTAATGTATTGAGTTAGCAGATGAAAGTGGAAGCAGATCAAACAGAAGCTAAGCTAATAGCCACAGCTACAGACCTGTGGAAGCTGTCCACCATTTTGAGGTGGCTCCTTAGGTCCTTCTTGGTCAGATGGTCCAGCATTCGTGCATCCACCAGACACTCCATGAAGTAGGAGCGGTACTGAGGCAAGCCAAGGCTGGGCAGCCATTCATTCCCTATCCACTCATGATTCATGTCTCCATATGCCAAGGTCTGTAAGGGAGAACAGTACACAACGATGTGTGCAGCGAGAAAGATGAAAGACTAAAAAAAAAAAACCTCCCTGAGATCTTTTTTCACACATATTTGCTCTTTTGAGAAAAATTACAATAATCACAGCTGCATTTTACATATGTATTTCAGATTCTATATACTGGGACATTAATAACATGTTTTTCCTCAGTCAAAACAATGTTTTCAGTGTTTCTTATGCACTGTAAACAGATGCAAGAAAGATAACAGGAGACTGAGGGAAGATTAATATCTTGTTTACATTCAACAACAGCTGTCTTCTGGTTATGCTATGTTATGCCACTTATTAATAGGTAGAAATAATAATCAGTTAACAGAATTGTTATATAATTCTACACATTATTACTATTATTTTGCAAAGGTGAAGACAAGGTTGACTTTGTTCAAATATGTGAGTGTGTATTTGTCCAGCTATCTACATGGGGACCAGTTTGAGTGCTTGATCATCATAGTGAGGACCATTTGGACAAGCGAGGACCCTAAGGCTGGTCCTCCCTTTTTCACACCCCTTCAAAGGCCCGTTTGAGGGTTACGACTCTTTATAAGCCTTTTAGAGTCAAGGGTAGAATTAGCTTAAGATTTGATTTGATATTAGAGATACTGATAGCACTGAGAAAGGGATAAGGAAGGGGCTAAAGCATGTATTATGTCATTGCATGTCCTAACAAGGGTAGTCACACAAATATGGCAATATATGTGTGGGCCTCTGTACACTTTGACTGTATTTTTAGACAGATTTTTGCAGCCTCACCTGTGCCCAGCTGCCTTCCTCATTCTCCTGAGTGGCAGCATGGTAAATATAATATACGAGTTAGAGACAGGGGCTAATCACACACATACATTAAACATTCAGAAACATACACACACAAGATCTTTGCAGTAATTACATATCAGCACTCATAATATTAATTGACCTTTGCATGATGACGCAGACCACATGACCACCGTTTACATAATTTACATCCAATCCACATACAATACCAGCAGAAGCATTAATGTATATTAGTGTATGGGTTAGTGTATATTTATAAGGGGTCTTCCAGGAGAGGACATATGTGTGTCACGGTGGGGACAGTGTGAGTGTGAGAGGGTGTTGGGTGGGGGTAATGGGGAAGGGAGCACCCAGATGGTACTAACCGCTTTAGTGGAGGAAGCCAGGTTCTCCATCTCTTCATGAGTCACCCACACATTTCCGGAGGACTAGCTCAGAGGACGAGAACACACCCAAACACACACACATAAAAAATCATGGCATACACGCAGGCACACAAGAACACACCCAAAAATGCACTCATGTATCTTCTCACACATTTCAACCCCCACGCACACGTGCGTGCGCACACACACACACCCACACACACAACACACACACACACACATACACACACACACTACACACACACACACACAGACAAACATTGTGTTGAGTGATGTCAGGGAGGGAGTGTATTTCAGGCAGTAGCTTGTAGCTATATTTGGCACTAGTTGTGTGTTTTTTTCCCCACGGTAACCCATGCAATTTATGACAGCTGAAAAGGCCACAGTCAGCCTAGTTGAAGGCATGAATCAAGCCTCTACTGCAGTCTGAACAGAAGAACAAAAAGCGTGAGGAGGCATCACCTGAGTGTGCAGAGTGAAGCTTAGACAAAACGTGGATCAGCTTTTGTGTGTTTAAAAACTGTGTCATGTCACATTCCTGGATTTTTTTTTTTTTTGTTTTGTTTTCTTTTCTGTTTGCGGTTCATGGACTTATATACTTGTGTATTTAATATTTATGTTTGCCATATTTACGTACCTGTAAAAAACTTTAGTTGTGTTATTCGAGGTGCAGTGGGTTGTATTGTATGTTTACCGTTCTGGAAGTGAGCGGCGCAGAGGGGCTGGTGAGAGAGACCATCTCCTGGATGGCCAAGCGGAGTTTGAGTCGGTGCAGAGGGTTGCTGGATGCCAATCTCCGCTGGATCTCTGTGTTCTGACCAGAGCTGACATGATGGCACCGCTCTTCACGTTGGCACGACAAGCTGCCACATACCAGGCTGGCATACCCACCCACAGCTGGTGAGAGTCATCAAGACATTCAGTGTCATTACCCCAGGCCCCATAAATGGTCAGACTGCAGGAGAAGTTAGTGCAGATCAGGCTGTATGTCAGTTTGATTAATTGATAATACTCTATGCCCTCCTGCAGATGGCAGCCTGACATAAATAGAAGTCAGTTTTTATGGAAATTGGGATTTGGTAGATTAGTGGAATACCTCGAGCCATGGACGACAGTAGGTCCATCCCACTGAGCAAAATGGCAGACCTTTTTTTCTTGCCATCTTCTAGAAGTTCATGTCTAAAGAGGGTTATTAAAAACAAAAGGCAAAAAGAACAAGTAAGCAGTAAGGGCTTTTTGAATCATCGTAGAACAACAACAGCAAAAAAAAAAAAAAATAATGGTCATTTACTTTTTCTTCATCCTTCGGTCCCTCTCAGCCTTGTGTGCCCAGTTTTCCCAAAGTCATAGTGGTCAACCAATAGCCCATCCTCAAAGTCTAAAATATAACACATACATTAGTCTCCTTCTCTGTAAATCATGCACAATTGCTCATATGATGCGAAAGGTTCTGGTGATATAGTTGTAGTCTGCAGTGTACCTGATAAAGCTGGTAGAGGCTGTCCTTCCCTGCCACCAGTCCTGGTCCATTCGACCCTTCTCCTTTTTTTCTAAACTAATCGTCCAATAGATGACTTTATTCCTTTCTTTCTGTTTTCTGCAGCAATTAAAGCAGACAAATAGAATTACAATGAGATTTATAATTATAATTGCATTACTGTCAACAAGAATTGTGTCAACAAGAATTTGGTGTCCACAGATGACACAGTAGCATTAAATTTGGTCCTTAGACCTATACCTTTGTCCTACTGGTGCAGTTTGTCTTTCTGTACTAGCTGTGGATTAGAGTTAGTGTGAAGTGTGTACATTTACCTCGCCATCCTCCAAACTGCCAGTGAACTGGGCAAAATTGGTTTCCAGCCGTAAACTGCGGGGGAAGAAGGAGGTGATGTCTCACACTTGATAGTAGCTTTGTCCACTTCCACTGGGGACTGAAAGAGTCACAAAGGTAACTCAGCTCAGTTATGAAAACCACAGTAAGACAACCCCCCCCCAAATAAAAACAAACAAACAAACAAACAAAAACCCCCAAACAAACAAAAACCCCAAACAGTTTGATATTAGATGTGTTTGCAAACTTACTGCTACTCTTCCTCTGTGCTTTTCTCAAGTCGCTTGGCTAAAAGAACAACACACACTGTAAGATCACTTTCATCAAACATTCACATACTGCTGTCTGCATGTGTGTGAGTGCGCTATCTGACCAGAGTCATTATGCCTAGATGGTGGCTGGTATTGCGTCCATGATGTTTAGGCGTAGAGTGGCCACTGGTGGGTGGGGAGAGGAGGATGATGCCAGGGACTGAGCAGTGGCGGAAGTGGGCAGGGCCCTCGGTCTTAATGTCACATTGAGTCCATCCATGCTGCCGCTGTTCACACGAGACTCAATCTCGTCAGAGCGCAGGTCTGCTGACTCCCTCTCTACCTGAATCATCCTGGACACACAAATATGCACACATACACTGGTCAAACTGAGTATTTGGGCTGTTGTTCTTAACTAACTTACACAGTAGAGCTACTATTTTTGTGGTAATTGTTAAAATATTTAAAGGCCATAATAATGGCTTTTTTTTATTACTTTGATATTTTTCATTTTTCTTTTTTGCTCTGCAAGCAGTGATTAAAATGTTTTGTGTGTTCAGCAAATCTGGGAAAACAGTAAATATATAACATTAAATAAACTAGTTAAAGTGTGATGAAAAAGGCAATAATCCCAAAATAATGGATATAAATACCATTTGTATAACTATTATTTCATTTCATTGAGGAGTGCGGCTCCGCTGCAGCATAATCAGCAGCTACTTTGCATTTCTTTCCTGAAGCATGCTGTGAGGTGTCAAAAGAAGACCCTGTTTACGATAAACACACAAAAAAACCCTCAGTGTTCTCTTTCAGCAGGAAAATGAACTGGTTTTATCATAATAAAATAATCTCTTTATCTATTTTTTTTGTTTGTATACGGTAGTTGTCTATTTTATTTCATGCCTTTCAGTTCGGCATTTACTCACAACTATGCTTATCTTTTTCCTTTTTAAAAAAAACATTTATCATAGACTGTTGACAAGTCGTTGAATCAGAAGTTAATTTACAAAGCTTGCATAAAATGTCCCAAAAGATCAGGTTTCATCACATCTTAAAGACCTCATAATACCATATTATTCCAATATTGCACTTCTTTCAAAGTGCAAGCCTTAGGTGGGGTTCCTAGAGCTTCTAAAAGTAGAGACAGAGCTTATCAGGCTCCTCTCTTGTGGTACCAACTCTCAGGCATGTTTTGGGAGCTACACATCCACTATTCTTTTAAGATTCAGGTTAAAACATTTATTTTTTTTAACAAATCTTATCATTAGGGGTGTATTAGATGACCTCGAAACATCACTCAGTTATGCTGCTATAGGGTCAGCCTTCTGGAGACCTCCCATGATACACCGAACACCTACTCTTCTCTGCTCTCCTGTCTTTCGTTCTCCATGCATTTTTATATGCCAGTAAACTTTTTGCTTTCTCTCATCTGTAGTTTGTGCTTCATCCTTTGATTTTTTTGTTTTGTTCTCTTTTTCTATACTTTCTTTCCTCTCTTTGTTTTCTCCTCTTCACAACTGGTCACAGCAGATGGCCACTCTTCCTGAGCCTGGAGGTGCCTTCTTGCTATAATGTATAAAGTTTTTTCTCTCTCCACCACGGCTTGCCCATAGGGGATCAGTGGATCGTTAGTTTTCTATCAGTATTATTGTAGGGTTTTTACCTTACAATATAAAAGACCTTGAAATGACTCGTGAATGTCACTATCAGTCATGGTGTAGTCTATGTAGCTCCAGGCCTTTTTGCAGTTTTTTAACAAACAGCAACACTTATTTTGTTGCACAATCTTCATCACGTTCCTTTTTGTGTATTTAGTTTGGTATTGTGTTTAGCATTCTAAACTTCTCCTATCTGTATCACTTTTTTTTGTGTTGCATTCACCCAACTTCCCCATGGGGATTGAAACTGACATGTGCTGCAATGTAATGTGCCTGTAATACACCACCTTATCTCTTCATTGATAGCATCAAGCTGCTCCTGCAGCATGAGGGCGAGAGTCTGAGCATCTGATTGACCGCTGGGGGAAAGCAGGGTTGAGCTAACATCATCCAGGTCTGACTCTGCTTCGATGTCACTGCCAAGGAGGTGGCTGACGCTCCCACGCAGAGATGGGTAGTCCTGTTCAAACACCGCACACACCTAAAGACAGTATATACACCAACAACGGTCATATTTAATACAACATAGACACATTCCTTTAAAAAAAACATATATCCATCCATCCATCCATTCGCTTCCGCTTATCCTGGTCAGGGTCGCGGGGGGGCGGTAGCCTATCCCAGCTGTCATAGGGCGAGAGGCAGGGTACACCCTGAACAGGTTGCCGGCCTGTCACAGGGCCAACACAGAAAGACGAACAACCTTACACACTCACATTCACACCTATGGGCAATTTAGAGCAGCCAATTAACCTAACCCCAGTAAGTGCATGTCTTTGGAATGTGGGAGGAAACCGGAGTACCCGGAGGAAACCCACGCAAGCACGGGGAGAACATGCAAACTCCACACAGAGAGCGGGAGAGGCCTGGGCCAAGGTGGAATCGAACCCAGGCCTTCCAGATGGTATTCTATCTGTGAGGCAGCAGCGCTAACCACTACGCCACCGTGCTGCCCAAAAAAAAAACATATAAATATACATAAAGACTGAGCGACATGGATGAGTCCTATTGAATGCAATACACTTAAAAATCACTATATGACACTTGCGGGCAATTATGAGAAGAAATGGATGAACAGGAAACTTACATCACACAGCATTTCCATGGCAGCAAGTGAGAGAGACAGGAAGACAGAGAGATTAGTAGCGAATGGGAAGTTAGGCATGAGGATCATCACATATCAGCCAAGCACTGACACTTACTAGCAAAGCAGACATGAACCTGGATTAAGCACCGGTAAGATGCTGCATGTGGTTAGAAGAGCGGTTGAAATGAGATCTCGATGTCTGCAATCGTGTTTGTATGTGTATGCAAGGAACTGTGAGGTTTCTCTGGGCATATAAAAAATGATTAGCACCTTATTTGGGTCATCTCGCAATGCTGAAAGTCTGCCCTTTTGTGCCCGCCTGATCACAGTTGTGCTGTAGTGGCCATCTTGGCCCTCCACCACAGAGAAGCGAAGATCGCTGGAGCTACCCAAGTGAGACCTACAATTTTGTATGCAGAACAGCAGCAATAAAAGACAGTGTGCTAAAGTATAAATGCTGGTATGAGAAAGTGCGTAAAGGAAATGTCTGCATGTACCGAGGATGAGTTCCATCTCCAAATGCACCACTGCGGCGTTTCAATGGTCAATCTCATTTCTTAGCTTATCAATCTCTCCAATCAGCCTTTCCTAAAGGAAAAAGGAGCATATTGGAGGAAGTATAGATATATTTTCTTTAGCGAAAATAGCAAGATCGAGGCTACAAAAATACTCCATTATGAGAAAAGGTAAGTAAAAAGTCCAAGTAAAAAGTCTGGCTTTCAAAAATTGATCAAAAATGAGTATCAAAGTATTAAATTAAAATGTACTGTCAGCCTTATGATGATTAATTATCCAAGATGCATTAAAGAGCTAAATGGACATTGGCTCCCCCCTTGCTAGTTCAGAAGATGATGACACATTCTTATTTTGCACTAAGTACAGAAAAAATTGGTACAGTGCTGACCCGACTCTGTGTAAAAGCAACAAATCATCTTGGTCACTGCGTCATGCCAAAAAAAGGGGAAAATAGCAAATAATTGCTTCCTAATAGGTTTGACTAAGGCTTGAAGGTAGGTAGGCAGTTTAGCTTTTAAAGTGGAGGTAATTTCAACCACTCTAGGTATGTTTGTGGGGAACTTAATCCATACCATGAGTTGTCTTGATATTGCCTTCTAAAATCAGTATAAAATTAAAATACCCAAGATATGTGTAGCAGAAAACTGTATTTTGCCAAATTCACTGGTTATTATGAAAGTTGAACGTAAAAGGACAATAGTGATTTTTATTCACTGAAGTCTTACTGACCCTGGTGTGGTGAAATTCTTCAAGCTGTTTCTGGCAGTTCTCGAGGTCCTGAATAAGAGCATTCTGAAAACAAACAAACAAACACAAACATGAACCTGCGTCCAAACAAATCTGTAGTTTAAGAAGAACATATCTTGTACTTGGCATTAATTTGGTTTGTGAACCATAAACAACAACAATATGAGATGATGCTGTTGCTTTGATGAGTGCATGTGTACAGGCCTTGCCTTGTCCTCCAGGGCAGCCATGCGTTCTTTCAGATGTAGCTGCAGCCTTTCATTTGACTCAGTGAGCAGACGATCCACAGTGTCAGATAAACGCTTGTTGTGCTCCTCATTCATTTTCTCCCTCTGACGAGCCTGATGAGCAGACAGGGAAAACCAGACGAGGGGAGTGACATCATCACATTTTCTCTTTGATACAGACTCCACGTGGGTGTATTTATGCAGCTAATCAAGCATCTCTACATGGATTAAAGGATGAAGTGTGTATTTAGCCCTAGATCACCAGCTGCCAGATATAGGTCTTCTTGGCCAACAATGGATCTAACAGCCTGAATGATTTAATTACAGTCATTTACACCATGATAAAAAAATAGGGTTAAATGGCTTCTCTTAAATGTGAAGCACTATGCTTAATATGTTTCTGCTGCAATTTGATTCACCTAAATTAACACAGGCAAACACAAACACACATCTGCATCCTCGAAAGCTCTTTCTACTAAATATAGTCATGAGATCGCTCAGCGAGAGAGAGAAATTAGCCTTGCGTGAATTATTCAGAGTCTAAGATAGCAGCCAATCAGTCTTATAGGGGGAGGGGGGATGTGTTGCAGCAAGATATGTGGATTTGGTTTAAATTCATGCAACAATGCACTGGGAAAATGAAGAACTCTTCTTGAATGTGTGTTCCTGTGTGTTTGCGTATGTACATGTATGCATGAGGGAGCACAGAGCCAAGAGTCAAGGCATCCAGCTAATGTGGAGCATCAGCCTGCACATACACACATTATTGTGAGAGGTCAGAGAGAACCTGCAGGGCTGCTACACACACACACACACACACACACAACACACACACACACACACACACACACACACAGGCACACACCCTTCCGAGCTCCTGGTTCTTCTCCTCCAGTTGTGACTCCAGCTGTCTGAGCCGCTCCTCCACATTGCCATGGCGCTCCTCAGCCTGCAGGGGGAGACACGTACATATCTGTACAACTGCCTCAAGAACTGTGCTGTCCTGCATGCTTATCTATGTTTATATTTGTAAATCACATATGTGTATCTTATTATATCAGTACTATTTGCAACAGCTTCTACAGCTGTGTGTGTGTGTGGTGCGTGTGCATGCATGCGTGCACACCCATAGTGGGTGGTGGGTGTGGTGTGTGTGTGTGTGTTACTTGGAGAGCGCTGCACTCTCTGTGCCAGGGCAGCCTACCTCGGCAGGTCTCAGCCGGCCGCATGGCGGAGCCAGCCGCTGCTGCCATCCAGCAGCGCCGCAGCTGGCGACCCGCCACTGGACACACACACACACACACACACACACCACACACAACACACCACAACAACCACACACACCACACACACACACACACCACACACACACACACACACATTCAAATGAAGAGGAAGGATATTATTGCAATCACAAGAGAGGTGTAATCAGTCTAGTGCAGCCAGCGAGTAGCAAGGACATGGCACATGGTCATTCACAGAGGATGTTGCTGGTGTTTCCCATGAGGAGCTGAACTTAGATTCACCCTGAACTACACATGAACCTTGGAGCAGTACTGTATGTTTCTATTGCTCACTCTCTGACTATAATACTCTTCCAAACTTTAAATGTATTTTTGCAAATGGCTGAGGTGTGAAATATTAAGATGTTGCAGAGAGAAAGCCATAAGAGAGCAGACATAAGCCTGAATGAACAATTAATATAAATATGTCACCTTGTATCAAGGTAAATGTGATATTTCTGGTATCCCTTAACAATGCATTAGCATTGTAAAACAGTCAAGGAAGCAGGAACATAGCAGAGGAATGAAAACATATTCTTAAAAATTGATTAAATTAAATGTTTATTAAAAAAAAAAAGCTTTTTGTGTTGATGGCTTTGTAGCAATGTAACAGGAAAGTGATATTAAGCGGGACAGCCATCATCTATTTCCACTTAACGTTTTAAAAACAATTATCTATAAATGCATGTTTTTGAATGAAAATTATGCTCTCAGCCTGTAATAAAGCTCATTATGCAGACTATTACCTTTTTAACTGTGTGTGGCTGATGTTGTTGAGAGTTACCTGTCGGTGCAGGGAGTCCTTGGTGGCCAGTTCGTTTTCCAATTGTCGTTGAGGTCGTGGATGTGTGTCGTCTCTCGCTGAGCAGCCAGGTAGCGTTTCTCTAATGTTGTTATCCTCTCCTCCATATCCTCTCTCTACAGGCGGAGAAACACAACATTAAAAATCAAGTCAAACAGTAACAGTCAATCACGTCTACAGTGTTATACACGCAGAGAGCAAAAGTGTTTATTTAAGCTTCAGTTTTTATCCATCCCGATTCCAGGTTTTCATCAGCAGCGTATTAAAAATTAAAGCAAATTTAAACTGTATACTGATTAAAATGCCTAAGCTACTACAGTGGACCAAGATAGAAGTAACTGCTAAGTAATACTTCTTATACATCTCTGCTTTGTATAACTAGATAGATAGTATAAACACACATACTGAATTATGTTACTGAAATAAAAAATGTATCATTATGCCATAAATGTCCTTTAACCCTCATCCTACTAACTGGGGTTCATAGGGGTATATTTTTGTCATGTCACAGGTTGTTTTTTGTTTTGTTATGTTTCTTTTGATCATTGCAATTTTTTATGACTTTGTCAGATTGTTTCTTAATGATGTGCATGATATGCATGTATTCAGTTAATGTTTGCCATGGGTCCTAAATTAAAGTAACCCACAATATCCAGGGGTTGTAGGGGCACTCTGTCATTGTTTTAAAAAAGAAAGCTCAGATGCCATTGCTGCATTCATCATCTGGATGGGGAACTTCCCAGATTTAAGGTATCAGAACAATGGAGACGTAGCTGGATCCACTGTACCTGAGACAGCTGGGGCATGTCCTGGTTGTGCCACACATGAAAAGGAAAGCTGAAACTATTGCATTCCAAGTCCCAATCTGAGCAACAATAACCCTCCAGGGAGTGAGGACGACTCTGCGACTGATGTCACTGTCCAACACTCAGTTGGAAGATCTGCTCACAAAAGGTGTTACCTTTGGTCCCTAATCACAGACAGGAAAGTAGTGCCTCCTGTCACAGCCCTGTTCTGCCCTGAGCACAGTATGTGGCAAATTGTGTGCTTTAACTGCCTGTTGTGTCTGATTAGCTTTAGTTGTTTTCAGTCATTTCTGGTCCCTGTACAACTGCAGTGAGAGCTTGGGTCACATTGCCAGAAGTAAACCAGACTAGGCAGACGGGGCTGCACTTTGTCACTGATTTAGTTCTTAATATTTATGGACAGAATTTCTAGGCTCAGCCAACGCATGGAGGGTTATGTGGTCTCAGAATCTCCTCTCTGCTTTTCGCAGATGATGTGGTTCTGTTGGCTAGCAAGTCTGAGGCCACGGTCCTTAGCTGGAAAAGGGATGAGTTGTAGAGGTATTTAAGTATATTAATTCAGTTCAATTCAATTCAATTCAATTCAATTCAGTCACAATAACAGTCACCTCAAGGCGCTTTATATTGTAAGGTAAAGACTCTAGAATAGTACAGAGAAAACCCCAACAATCAGCCGACTCACTATGAGCAGCACTTGGTGACAGTGGGAAGGAAAAAATCCCTTTTAACAGGAAGAAACCTCCGGCAGAACCAGGCTCAGGGAGGGGTGCCATCTGCCACAATGTGCTTGTGGCTTTGGGGGTGAGGGAGACAGGACAAAAGACACACACAGAGATAAATAATAGCTGATGGTTAAATGCAGAGTGGTATACAAACCCAAACTGGGAGCTGGTTCCACACATGAGGGGCCTGAAAGCTGAAGACCCTGCCTCCCATTCTACTTTTAAGTATCCTAGGAACCACAAGTAAGCCAGCAGTCTGAGAGCAAAGTGCTCTATTGGGGTAATATGGTACTATGAGGTCTTTAAGATAAGATGGGGTCTGATTATTCAAAGCCTTGTATGTGAGGAGAAGGATTTTAAATTTTACTCTGGATCTAACAGGGAGCCAAATGAAGAGAAGCCATTATGGGAGAAATATGCTCTCTCTTTCTAGTCTCTGTCTTAGGGGGGAGAGTGGAGTGGAAGATTGACAGGCAGATTGGTGCAGTGTCTGCACTACTGTGGATGGCGTACTGGTCTGTTGTGGTCACCATTGTGGTGACCGTTCCAACCCTGTCATGAGTGACTAAAGACTAAGATTGTAGATACAAGTGGCAAAAATAAATTTCCTGTGAAGAGTGTTTGACTCCTGAAGAGATGGGGTGAGGAGCTCGGTCATTTGGGAGAGACTCAGAGTAGAGCCACTACTCATCCACACTGAAAGGAGCCAACTGAGGTGGTTGGTGGATGCCTCCTGGACACCTCTTGAGGTATTTTGCTATATCTAGGACATGCTGGAGAGATTAGATCTCTGGGCTGGCCGGTTGTGTGTTCATTTCAGTTATTCGATATTGGGGTCAAAATTACCCTGACTGGATTCATCATGTATACAAATACAACACAAATAATGTTTATGTTTAAGTGAAGGATGGTCAATAAGCTTTAAAGTAATGATATGGATTATACTTGGGATACAAGCTACACGTTACATTAAAGAAAAGTATAGATTTTTGTTTTACAGAATATGCTAATTAATGGCAACTTTACAATAATAATAATACTTTTTTCTTTAGGTGACAATTACATAAACTAATAGGTTTTACTATTATTTTGCTATTATGATTGCTTCTTACAGTAAATTATTTGAGTTTGTAGGGACCCCACTTAGTAGTCCATGTATGTTAAATATATTGGTGGGATGAGGGTCACTAATGTATATTGTATGTATAGTTAAAATTGAATTGACAGAACTTTTAAAAATTCTTTCTAATGAATTACTTGATCCAGATGTGTGTATTGTGCATGTAGCACCTTCCATTATGCCACCTGGTTTCTTTGTAGCACAGAGAACTTTCAGTGGCATAAGAAAAAGAGGTGCATTTTTTAAAATAATGACATTTCCTCATAAATCAGCAGAAAGTTATTTACATTTTTTTCCTTGAAAAATTAACATTTTTGCTGCCCACTGCTGGCACCCAGAACCAAAGCACTCCATCCTTTACTGTCACCTCTCTCTGTTCCCTCTGTTGTTTGATTGACAGCCCTCACTGCGGCCAGTCTGCGTGCATTTGCAAGCTCTGCCTCGAGCTCAGCGATGCGGGCGGTTAAGAGTGGCACTTGTGCTCGCGGCTTTGAGCGCAGCTCTTTATTGGTCCGATCCACAGCGCTCTGAAGCTCAGACACCCTGCTGCCGTCAATACGTGTGCGCTTAGAGCCATTGGGCAGTCTCTGTAAGGCAGACCATACAATTACAGATATAAGTATAGACATTTCACATGAAATGCATCTTATGTGTTACACAGATGCAAATCTACATGCTGTGGTTGGAGGGTATCGAGAGTCTTACAGCTGATAAAGTTGTTGGGTGACCTAGATAAGAAATGGTGAGTTTTTATGTATACAGGGTTTATGTGAGGGTAGGCTGCCATGTTGTTGTTTTGATCTTGCTTCTTTTCTCTCTAAACTCGAGTGCAGAGTTAATTCCAGGGTCTTAATTAAACAAATCTTCAGGGATACATTCAGACAGCAACACAGTGGGCAGCCAAAGTTAGTAGGACCCCCCCTCGCTCCCTTGTGTTTCCATTTGCCTGCTTATGACTTCCTTACAGAAACCTAAAGACACACAAATACCTGGGGAAACAGGGTTAAATAGTATGAAACTGTGTAATTTAGTGCACCTGGGGATTTATGCAGTTTACTTAAGAGAGTGACTCCCTGTGACCGTGGACCGTGGAACAGCATGATATGAGCAGACTGTCATCATCATTGTGTGGGACCCTGTAATGCTCCCCTGTAATGTTCTGGTTAGAGATCCTGCTGAAAACAGCATTTTACTTTTGTGCCATTTGAATAAAAATATTCCTTACAGAAAGCTTGTTGCAACATTAGTCCGTTCTCCACTCTCAACTTGTCAGGACTCATCGGCTTCACGTTGTAACGCACTGAGTACCTTTAGTGGTGCTTTGCACTGTGCAGGTCAAGCCAGCAGATTTCAAAAAGGAGTCCCTTATTTCATGAAACAGATGTGATAAAAGCACAGGAGAAAGGGCTCTGGTGGTGTTGTCATTGTCGGCAGACGTGTAATCGTGATACTAAGAGCAGGTAAACTGTGGTAACCAAGGAAATGTCAGAGGTGCTTACTGCAAATGGAGAAGTTTGTCTTATACTGCATATTTTACATTGTGAAAGGGCATATTTAAAACTTAAAATAAACATAATATAACGCCTAAACCTAACCAACATGAAGGCAAAAAAAAAAGGAAAAAGAAAGTGGTTCCAGGTGGCACTCAATCTTTTCTGCTCTGTCGTCAGTATGACTGCTGTTTTAAACGCAGTCTTTTGTTCTTCCTCGTGTAGGAAATTGACACTACAGGTGGTCCGGTACAATGGAAAACACTCTCGAGGGGGTGCCCCCTTGTGTGGCAAGAAACGGTTCCTGACAGAGCATCTGCATGTAATGAGCTGGGAGTGAGAACGTGTTGGCAACACTGCAGGGCAGTGACTGTCAGCAGTGCAGCGGGTGTCATCGATAAATGTCCTAACCAAGTGTGTGTTCGCACAGTTCACACTCTGTGACATCTAGGCAACACTCATCCTACTAATGGCCACTTCTCTCTTCTTTCTCCCCCACTGTCTGTGCTTATCCTTTGGTACAACCCCTCCATACTTTATTTTTTCTTAATAGAAAGTTGTTGATTTTTTTTTTTTTTAGGTTTAATTATTCTTTTTGTAATACGGGTCTGTTAATTTTTTGTTTCTCTATCACGAAAGCAGCATCCATCCAGATGCAACAGGATCTTCATCGGAGGTTTTGCTACTCTGATTCACTCACACTTACATGTGTGCTTATCTCAGCCCCGACCGCAAACCAGAGTTGAATGAAGGAACAAGTGTCAGTAATACTTTTTACACTATCAGAAAGGCAAAGGAAGATTTATGCTACCTTAAAGCTCCTTTGTGTATAGATATGTGTGGGTCACTGTGTAGGAGGAAGACAGAGAGGAGATACAAATGCAGACATGCAGACAAATACTATCAGCAGGCACAAAATAAACACATAGCAGAAAAACAATCACACAGCCAGGAAGACCTTCCATGTAGGTTTGGATCCATCTGTTCGCTCCACTGAGTCACCGTCCTTCCTCTGTCTCACCATGTTCAACTGCAATGTAGATTAAAAAGACAAAAAAAGAACACTGAATAACGTACGTACTACTTTTCTCGTCACTTAGTCGATCCAAGAACAAAACCCAGCCTCCAGAGGAAAGCATGGCTGCCAGACAACAAGATCTCATGTTTTACATATCTACAAATATGAATTAGTCCTCAGAAAAGTGCGGGAGGAGTTGCTTTAGTGAAATAAGACTCTTTGATCAGTGCAAACAGTGGCCTTAAATCAAATTTAGGATTTGTTCTTTGATTACCTTTTAATGTATAGATGTTTTATGAATATGAACAGAGGACTGAGAAGACAGAGCCTCTCACCCAGCGTGACACACGAAGGCTATATCCAATCAGACTGGAGGCTTTAGCAGATGTCTGCTAGGGATTGAGCAGATGTTTTACTTACCAATAATCACACGCACGCACACACACACACACACACACACACATGCTCTTCACATACATTCACACTCCTCACCTCTTGTGTGGTAGCTGCTAGCTGTCCCTCCAGGGTGGCAACCCTCTCCAGAGCCACCCGAAGCCTCTCTCGCACCTGGCAAGCACACACCACCACACACACACAAACACATTTAGTGTGTAGTATCAATTTTCATTTTCCATTTTTATATGATATAGTGCCATTTTTTATTTTATTTTTTTTCATCAGCATCCATTTGCTGTCTAAATTTGCTGCTGCTGGTGTTTTCTGTTAATGAATCTCATGACTTCCTCTATTTGTTTTATGAAAAGCCATTCAGCAACAGTCTTTTCCTCTGAAAGTGACGGTCGTCAATAACAAGAAAACAGCTGAAAATGAAATTCTCTTAAATGTGGAGCAAGAAAATGTCTCCATGTTTCTAAATTAGTCAGCTGTTGCTTCTTCATTTATTTCTAAGAACTAACCTCAGTCACGCAGTATACATGCGTGTGTCTGTGCGTGTGTGTGTGAGAGAGAGAGTCCACCTTTTCATCCAGAGCCTTGTGGTGTTCAAAGAGCGACTTCAGAGCTTTGAGGACCTCCACCTCGCTGGAGACTCCAGATGGCGGGGGTGCCTGTCCTTTTACCACTGTCATTCTCAGACTGCGTTCGTGACGAGACACCAGGCACTCCAGGTGCTCCAACAGCAGCTGCAGCACGCACACACGCATAAATGCACGCACGACCAAGAGAATACTAATTTCAGAAACATTGTTTGTTTTCATCGGCGCAATCGCACGCTCACACACATGCACACCCTCAAAGACACACACTCACACGCGCGTACACACACACACACCACACACACACACACACAGACACACACACACACACACACACACACACACACACACACACACACACACACACACACACACACACAGCACACACATACCCTGGTGTTGTTCCTTTCCGCTTTCAGCTCAGATATTTCCTCCTCTTTCTCCAGCAGCTGCTCCCCGGCATATGTTCAGCTCCTTGTAAGGGTGGCAAACTCCTACACAACAAATACACACATAATACCCCACACAGAGGTTAATCTATATCACTGATCGAGGTAATGGTTGAGTGCGTTTGTTTCACAGAGCACAAATACAGCAGCAGTTTCATAGTTAAAGTATATATGGATATGGCCAAGCTACGTGGTGGCCAGACACAAACAAAAGGAACACATTATCAGCAGGGGATGTCAGGGCAGACTTAAATAATGGGCAGTCTAGGGTGGCTTCTCCAAAAAGAAAAGTGTTTTTGTGTGAGAGATTTTGTCTGGGAAATTTTTTTCTGTGCACCTGCGATAAGAAGTTGTCTAAGAGGCTGGAAATTCTATGACAAACTAGGTACCAAAACAGCACTATCTAAGCTGAATAAACAAAATGTGAGCAGTGCCACTCTGCCTACCTCAGTGTCTGGGTAATATTTTGGCTCTTATATTTCTCTATAGTTGGTGGGGTCAAATCAGTGCTGCTGCAGATAAGATTACAAACTTCTTGTGCCATGGCAGGCTTCCTTCGCTGTGGAAAAAAAGTCTCTCAGTTCTCTCAAGTGTATTTTGTAGAATTGAGAGAACTGAGAACAATGAGAACAGTAAGTGCAATGTGACTTTGTCTGACAATGAAACACCTCCAGCTGTTATTCACAATACACCAACCTCAGTTGCTGACAGAAGGCTTCAGTGCACTTCAGTGAAGCTTTTAAGCACTTGCAAGCACCCTGAATGTCCTTTAAAGCCACATTTGAAAAACTTGACCACTGAGTGTCTTGAAACTGGCCCACAATGGTTTCTGGCTGATCCACTCTGTTGGTTAGACTTCTGCTAGGTGTAGCATAGCACAGAAAATACAACTGAAATGAGGAGGGCGAACTCATAAAATAGGTTGTAGTCTATAAGAACTCACAGTCTGTAAATCCTGGGTTAGCCTGAAGCACAATTTAAAAGAGCCATTGGACATTTTGGGAAACATGCTTGTTGTTTCTTGTCAAGAGAAGCTCGATCCCCGAATAGCGTTAAAAAGTTACGCCAACAGTCATACTGCTTCACATAGCATAACAGAAAGAAGCAAAATACGTCCGGCTGCATCCAAAGGTAACAAAATATTTCACTACCACTGTTGTGGTAACAAACTATATATGTCTGCTGTTATTTTTGGACAGAGCTAAAAAAAAGTCTTTATTGTTTCAGATAAGCTAACCAGCTAAGCTAACTAGTTTTGTTGATGGCTTTTTGGTGCCTGTACAGATTTGAAAGTTTAGTTTTCAGTACAAAATTTCTTCTCTCCAGTTCTCATCAGAGATATCAGCACTATCCCTTACTAAACTGCGCAAATGCCCACGCATTATAAATTTGTTGGCCATTTTATGCTCTTTTGGCGCTGTAAATTGATGGCTCCATGAAATGTAATAGTTTGGAGATGGCTGTGATAGAAAGCACTTCTCTGCCATATTGATTTTTTTATGGTACATAAACTTTAATGGAGTTTCACCTGACCATACAATACGTCATATCATATGAACGCAGTCAAAAGGTTTGCATAGACATTAAATAAATGTAGTTGTTTTTTTTTTTGCCCATTTTGACCTCACAGCGTACCTTACCAGTACATTCAATACGAGTCAACACAATGCAGTTCATCCTACCTATTTATCACAGTAATACAACATTTAAAACATATACAATTCTGATTTCATCACGTCTTCACCTGCTTTGGTCTGGCAGTAGAAGGTCCGCATCCTGTCAAGCTCAGATAAATCATAGAAAGCTTTAACTGATTTTCACCCTAATCTCTTTTGATCAGTGGAAGAAAAGGTTAAAAGTCTCCACATTTGCACTAGTATTATTAATGTTTAATGTAATCTGTGTAAGCAGTCAATTCTCATATCAGAGGGTGCTTCCTGGTCTCACAGCCCCACATCTAATCCACTTTCCTATGTGATTTTCTGTCTACAATCGATTAGATGTACTCGATTAGATGAGGTGCTAACAGTGCTGCTGTTACACTCTACATCAGAGAACCAGTCAGTAGCACACAAATCTCCTACTGGAAGTTGATTTTTAATATTTTTTGCAATCGATCATGCTGGAACAAGATTGAATGGTTGTTTGTTTACTGACGTTTGTGCATCTATGTGTGCACGAGTGTGTGAGCATTTGTTTTTGTGTATGTTGTCTGAATGTCACTTGGTGCTTTGCTGGCATTTCCTGTGATCTTGGCTTTAGTCCCAACCAATACCCAGAGGCTTATGGTCTCTCTGCTTGTCCAACACACACACACACACACACACACACACACACACACACACACACACACACACACACACACACACACACACACACACACACACACACACACACATCCACATGCAGGCACGTGCTTTTTAAAGTCCTGGAGCTCACTGCAGCTATGACACTGCACTCCTGGTCTCAGGTTTTGCACAAATGACCTAAACGCTGGGCCTGACGAAGACATTTGTTCTTAAAGTTAAAACTGCAAAAGTTCCACAGCTGCAGCAAAGACCTACATGAGACTGACAGCACAGAGGCAATACACCTGACAGCTCCCTGGGCAATAACAATATAAGACATTTGAACAGGTGTGAAATGACACAGTCCATTCTACCTATTATCAGAGTATTACAACATTTGAAACATATATGGAAATTCTGATTACATCACAAAGGTCCCCATCCTGTCAAGCTCAGATAAATCATAGAAAGCTTTAACTGGTTCTCACCCTAATCTCTTTTGATCAGTGGAAGAAAAGGTTAAATGTCTCCACATTTAGTGTTATTAAATGTGGTATTAATGGTTATTAATGTTCCATTTGCACTGGTCACCACCACCAAAACAGACGTGCTGCTGAATGATGACTATTGGAGAACCTTTGGAGCACCTCTGTAATATTATACTGGTATCATAAGATTAAAAACTTTGGATTTATATGAGAGGATATAGTACTTTATAAGGGATAAACAGAGAAAATATCATACACTCCATGGATAGTTAATTTTCATTAACATTTGAAATCCCATGAAAAATATAAAGTTGGATAATCTCAGTGTGAACAGCTTACACACAGCCCTGCTGAAGGATATGTACGACACATTTGTTGCAGCCTTTTTCACACAGAAATATAATAGGTATAAACAATCACATTACGTCCATTAATGTGCATGATGGATGGAGTGTTTCTCCTGCAAGTTTGATTTTATTTTTAATCAAGAGGTTATGCATCTTGGTGGGGGAAGTGAAATTTTATCCGAGTTCGTTACTGTAAACTTTGAAGAGGCTAATGATGTCAGTAGCTGATGTAGGGGGATGACCCATACTGCTCTCATTACTTTTAATTAGCCCCACATTTCTGTCTTACCTTTAGCTTTACACTAATGATGCTACTCTTTCTGACAGCGTATACCACTTTGCCACTTTTGTGATATTTAGCACAGGAAAATCTGCCCAGATCAGTAATTTGAACATCACGGGGAAAAAAATATCTATCTCTAAATTTGCTTGCTGTTTTTAATATTTGTCCTGTCATCTGACTCCAGTGTACAGATGAGATATAAAAAAGATTTCATCCACCAGGACAGGCATACACTGTTCCATAGAGACTGCACTGAATTGTTGAAAATTATTATTAAAATAATACATTAAAAGCGAACCCACACAGCAAACACAAACGTATTGATCTCTGCATTTCTATTTTCCCCATCTGTCATGCTGCAAGCAAAAAGCAAACAAAAAACCCAAGAGTGTAGAGCAGAGGGGAGCGAATGAATAGGATCGAGAGAGGAAAGGAGTGACTAGAGGAAAGGGGAAAATGGGTCAGCTTGTTCATTTTACTTTCCCTTATTCCACAGGGTCCACAGGGGTGTTCCAATAGACATGTGCTCGGCCCAAATCCACCAACAGATGTTAGCGCTCACTCTCTCTTTCAATCATGACAAAAAGGCTCAACAGGCCACCTCTCGCATTTTCTAGTTGATCTCTTCATCCCTTCATCTTTTGCCAATCTTAACATGTTGAAAAACAACAGCAACCACACACATGCAGAAAATGCAGATGGGAGAAACCTGCACTGACAAACAAATTAGAAGAAAGATATGAATACAGGATTTTAAATATTTATGAAATGGAACAAAACAAGTGTTATATGTAACACATTATCTAAACAAAGAAATCCTCCATATTATTTCTCATGGTCTGTTGAATGCCTTCCTTTATCAGCCTTTACTGCCTTTGATTTTGTTCTCTTTTTCATACAACCCAACATACTATATAATTTTACACACCCCAAAACCCAAAGAAAAAAAAAAACCTTTTAACATTTCCAAAACAACAGTCATACACAAACATGGCTCACTGACAAAAACCTCGACATCTGTCAGAGAGCATATCATACAGAGCCCAGAGAGAAGATTCTGGGTGTCTGGAGGAACACGGCTGCCTCCAACCACAATGTGAGATAGTGAGTGGTTACCAAACACTGCTGAGCCCAGACATTGTAAAGGGATTTCTCCCCTTCCCTTCCTTAAGCAGTTTGGGATTAAAGGATGAAAAAAAAATGCTGTGTATCTGTATGTGTGTGTGTGTGTGTGTGCAGAGAAAGAGAAGGCGAGAGATTGAAGTGGAGTGGGATAAAAAAAGGGCTAAGAGTCTCCCTCAAACACACACACACACACACACACACACACACACACACCACACACACACACACACACACACACACACACACACACACACACAGACACACACACAAAATAAAAAAAAAACTATATAAGATTTATTGTGACTGTTGTTATCCTCTTCTATTTGTGTGTGTTTGTGTGCTTTGCTGTACGTGTGCAGCATGCATAGAGGTTAGTACTATGGGGACTTGACCTACACTGCACACCTGAACTGTACCTAAAGCCGCCCTCACACCTGCTCATTCACTCTTTCCTGCATGATAAGGATATGGAGGGTACAGTCAGTGTCATAATAACAGTAAGCTCAGTTTACTGGATGCTCATCATCTCAGCACCAAAGGCATTGTGGAATTTTTTTTCAGTAAAAAAATATCAGGTGGAATTTAATTTGTGTGTGTGTGTGTGTGTGTGTGTGTGTGTGTGTGTGTGTGTGTGTGTGTGTGTGTGTGTGTGTGTGTGAGAGAGAGAGAGAGAGAGAGAGAGAGACAGGAGACAGGTGGCAAAGCAGTCATCAGGACTGACGTGGTTATATTTCACTTGCCAGTTATTTCCTGTTGGTTGAGAAAACTGACTGTGAGCTCGGGGGACCGGATCATGACAGATACTAGCCCTTCACACCTTTACACCTTGTCAACACTACATCACATAACTCTTCATTCCAGATGCAACAGTGGAACAAGTCCTATCCTTTTTAAATTCCTCTAAATGTATCCCAGTGAACTGAGCACTATTTCATGTCTCCTCTTAAAGTTAAAACTAATGCTCATCAGACCAAATCCCAGCACTGGCTATAACTCTTAATACACTCAACAACTTGGGAATACTGCTTTCTAGTACTTTGCACCACATAAAGGGAATCAAAGAGTTTCACCAGTGGCTGAACTTAGCCTTTTAAATTTGGAGGTTTTTTTTTTTTTAAATGTGTCATTTTTTTATGCTTCTATCTGTTGCTCAGCTATCTATGTATTTAGTACATTTATATAATATATAGCTTAAATAACCCAGTTACTTCCATAGGAAAATGCAAAATAATCAAGTAGGTCTTTCAGTTTCTGTTCTTATTGATGTAATCACTGTAAAATACCCGGCATGGCACCTTCACTGGCTGTGATTTACAAATTAATACATCAGTCATATCCAATCCATCCATCTGTCCACTTTCTTATGCTTATCCAATTAAGGGTCGCAGTGGGGCTGGAGCCTATCCCAGTTGTCATAGGGAAAGAGAAAGGGTGCACAGGGATCCACTGTTACAGGGATGATGAAGAAAACCATTTACACCTACGGCCAATTTAGAATCACCAGTTAACTTAACATGCATGTCTCTGGACTGTGGGAGGAAGGAAACTGAAGAAGAGACGGGAAAACATGCAAACACCACACAGGAAGGCTCCGGTCAGTTACTGGATTCAAACCTAGGACCTTCTTGCTGTGAGATGACAGTGCTAACCACTTCAACATCATGCACCATACTACCATGCTGCCACAGTCAATCATATTCAGAGTGCTGGTAAAATGCTAGCCACAATAAATTTAACAGAAAGCACAGAATTTCCTCCTGATGTGCTATGACATTGTTATTGCCTTAAATAACTTCATGCAAGATATAAGGGAGCTAAATGAAAGTAACATTATAGTGTACTTAAAAGTACTAACAAGTGGTGGACTACGTGTACTTAACTATAACCAAATTTAGCTTCTGGTAACATCACTTAACAGCATCACAGCTGAGGGGTGACACGGGAGCCCGCAAGCTCTATGGTTTCAGGTGAAGGAACCAGGATGATGCTGATAATGGGCATCTGGCATTTTGGTCTCTTTACATGCAGAAATTCTCAGCAATGTTGAAATGCTTCTTCACAGCTTGTTGAAGAAACTGGAATTTGTTAGTGAGAGTCAAAAAGTCACAGAACTGTAAATGATCTCACTTCACTGGCAGGTAACTCCTGGAAGTTACGTCTTTACAATTAATTTACAAACTGATCAGTTGTACTTCTGAATTGTGTGACTGGGTTAACAAGACAGTGAAGCCAAAACAAGCATAAATGGATGCTCGCCAGAGCCTGAACTCACTGAGGCCAAGCAGTACCTCTGTGAGCAGCAGCAGGTGGGAGGAAAGAAAACAAGGAACACTTGTGACGAAGCAAGACAGGAAAGGGACCGAAGCTGTAAACATTCGCACATCATATTCACATGATTCACAGGACAGGGTTGTGTTATATGATATCATTTATGCTGATTTCTGATATTGCACATCAGCACCTTGAATATATTTTGAATCTCTAAAAAAACAGATGCACATACTAAACATCCACTCTTATGCACTTGGACAATGTTTATCATTCTGCCTTTAGGTTTATTCCATGATGATGTTTATTGTACTCATCACTGCATCTTATGTGAAAAGGTTGGGTGTCTCTATGGCCTGTGAGATGTGACAGACATATGCTATGGTTTATCTAGAAGGCTGTCATTGGAAAACTGCCAATGCACATCACTTTTATGCTACACTGGTGCTATGGGTACTATTAAACTTGGTCCAATGCCTTTTACTGTATGTACATACTGAACTTGGAAGACTTGTTTAGTTTTTATTCTCCAACCACCCTGAACTCTTCACAGTGCACCCTAACAATGAATTCATTGGTAAATTCAAGATCACAAATACATTTAATTCTGTTTATACTTTCTTTAATTGAGTTGCCTCTTGTATCGGGATCTTGTATCTTGAATAAATGGCATTTTCGTGTTTTTCAGTTTCCTTTTATTTTATTGTTTGCATCCTTTTAAATTGAATCATGTAAACTGATGAGCCATACAATGAAGATATACTAAGAAGAGTTGCTGAAGCTAGGTTGAGGAGAGAGGTGATGATCAGTCAGCAGCAGTATGGCTTCATGCAGAGAAAGAGCACTACAGATGTGATGTTTGCTTTGAGAGTGTTGATGGAGCAGTACAGAGAAGGACAGGAGAAACTGTATTGTGTCTTTGTGGATCTAGAGAAAGCATATAATAAGGTGTCAACTGAAATACTGCATGAGGAAGTCAAGAGTGCCAGAGAAGTTTGTAAGTGTGGTGCAGCACATATTTGAGGACAGCTAGGCAATGGTGAGGTGTGTGGTACGAGTAACAGATGGGTTCAAGGTGGGAGTGGGATTACATCAGGGATCAGCTTTGAGCCCCTTCTTGTTTGCAGTGGTGATAGACAGTGCTGACAGCTGAGGTCAGGAGTCTCCATGGATTATGATGTTCGCAGATGATACTATGATCTGTAGTGACAGTAGGGTGTAGAGTAGGTGAAAGAGGCGGAGGTATGCTTTAGAGAGAAGAGGAATGAAAGTCAGTAGAAGCAAGACAGAATACGTGTGTGAATGAGATGGGTGTACCAATGAAGCTGCAGGGATCAGAGGTAGTGAAGGTGGATGAGTTTAAATACCTGGGGTCAACCATCCAAAGCAACAGACCGTGCACAGGAGAGGTGAAGAAGAGAATGCAGACAGGGGTGGAGTGGGTGGAGATGAGTGTCAGGGGTGACTTGTGATAGAAGCATAGCAGCAAGAGTGAAAGCAAACGTTTACAAGATGGTAGTGAGACCTGCTACATTATGATGTATGGCCTGGAGGTAGAGTTGAAGCTGCTCAGATTTTTGCTGGGAGTAACCAGGAGGGACAGGATTAGAAATGAGCATATCAGAAGGACAGCTCAGGTTTGGAGACAAAGTTAGAGAGGCAAAGTTGAGATGGTTTGGACATGTGAAGAGAAGGGATAGTGCATATATTGGAAAAAGGATGTTGAATGTGGAGCTATCAGGCAGGAGAAAAAGAGGATGGATGTAGTGAAGGAGAGGGTTGGTGTGACAGAATAAAAATGAGGGTAACCCTCAATGACATTTTTTTTCTTAGTATAAACAAGTGAAATTAAAGTAATATGTGCCTATCTATTAAATTGTTCTATTAGGTCAGTTAAGTTCTGCCTAATATGGAGTTCACTCAAGTATTACAGCAAGGTCTAGCTGAACTGAATTGTAAAGACACTAATATATCAAGTGTTTTTCTCTGCATAAATGGTGATGCAAGTTCTACACTGCAAATCCAGAATAATGCACTGGTGAAGCTTAATCTTTTCAGATTAAAACCACAGAACTGTTCATTTGCTGTGGAAAGGCAAAGATGAACAAACACAATATCAGAGATTATATCTACTGACTAAACTATTTCCCATGCGCACACCAAGAGACACTACTCCAACTGTGATATAAATCTTGGTAATTCACCAAGGGATGCCACAGCAAAGATGAATGCAGAGTCCAAGACTGGAGAATGAGTGAGTCCCTGGGGAGATTCAGATATCCCAGCCCTGTAACTCTTCACCACTGCAGAGCGAGCAAGAGCGAGGTGGCAAACAGCCGAAAGGTGGACTCGACCTTCCTCTGGCAAATCTTAATCAACACACACACACACAAGTGCGCACGCACACAGGAACTGTGACCGCACAACACCTTGCTGGGGTGTTGGCCCTAAAGTAGCCAGTGAGTAATCTGTTGCCATGACGCCTCCTCTCGCATTGCTGCTAACGCCATGGCAACGGCTCATTAAGAAAGTGTTTTGAGCAGCAGACAAACTCTGCATGAGCGTTTCATCAGACGAATGCAGAGACACTCAGCTGCACATCTATATGGGTGCACACACTAAAACACAAACATGCACTAAGCTGCTGAGAGATTTTCCTTCTGTGTGATGGTGTGACATACTGGGGAAGGCTGCAGCAGCAGCAGCTGCCTGCAGCCTTGACAGATCCCTACTCTGACTGATGCTCTGGAGGCATGAGTATAACCAAAAACTTTTCCAAAAGTTTTCCTGCAGAAGGCACAGTGTAGAAACTAAATAACAATACAAACCTTAATGGCTGCACTGGTGTAACGGTACAGGTGCATTAAAATCCATCTGTCCCGTTGCACCAGTGTAGCTTGAATTGCTTGTAATTCAGCCTACACAGCTACAAGTGCTGGCAGCTTGGTTTTCTTTACAGTTTTTAAATGTAAGAAATGTAATTACTGCAGTGTATATAATATAAGTTTTAAAGCTTAATACCATCAAGTGTTTGGTTGCCATCATACAGTTTTAGTGCTCTGACTGTGAGCTACATAAACAGTTTACTGTATTCTTCAATGCATTACACAATTACAGGAATGCTGTAGAGTTCTACAGGATTCTCGATCATGGTGATTGGCCAGTGGAGAACCTGAACAATGAACTTGATCATACAGATTCTAGATACTGCATCACACGCACACTCCAACCAAAGTCAAAAATAACCGAAGCAACCACCACAAAATTTCTAAAGTAATAATTTGAACTTAAACATTTACACTCCCACGAGCCTTTTGCACCTACCTTCAGCATTATTCATAAAGGGTGGCATATTACTGTACAAAATTTCCTGTATTCCTGCGGCAATTTGTTAGAGTGCAGGTGAAGCATATTAGGAATAACGGGACAAAGCTGCCCCAGATTTGTACTGTTCTGAAACACTGATAAAATCAAAGCGTGGGTGTACCGAAAACTTTGAATTATTTTCGAAAGGCTTTAAATAAAACCTGGGAGAAACCCAGTAGCCACCGCTGTAAAAATATGCATATCAAAAGTTTTAAAGCAGCCTGATTCTGGCATACAAATATGACACGGTGTATTGTATTGTAGCAACATAAGACAGCATAGCTGGCACATCAGGCATGTCGCCATGTTTCAGAATGTCATATTCAGCTTGCAAATAGGTGTCAAATCCCTGCAAGTTTCCCAACTTTCTCTCCTCCTCCGTGCCATTGAAGGCCTAAACCCAGAATAGCATCCATTCATGTATCAGAGTTTTCTTCATCAAAGCAAAACAAAACCTGCACCAGAAAAAGGGACAAAGGAAAGAGAGGAAGGATGAGAGGGGAATACTTCCTCTGCTCGGTTGAAAGGAGAAGCACAAAGAGTTTTTGTTGCGCATCAGTAGAGTCTGTCTCTTGCGCGCGTGCCATAATAGGCATACGGCAAGTCAAGCATGCACAGCAGTCACAGAAGAAGAGAGAGTTCCTAATCAGTGCATGACAGATATCTATCTCTATTATGTTCATGAACAATGGAAGTTGAAAACGTGCCACTAACCACATCAACCAGCGAAAAGCCTTATTGGTGACGGTGTGCCCACATTTCTAAACTAATATGCAATTTGCATTACTGTGAGGTATTAATCATTCTTTGCAGCTTGATTGAGGCATAGTGGTGAAAAAGGAAGGAGGAGGAGGGAGGAAGAGGTGGAGAGGAGGCCATATCTCAGACCTAGAAAAGAGCCATCAGCACTGAAATCAATACTCGGGCAAGGACATATGGAGACCGCAGAGTGAGCTGTTTGAGCTAAAGACAATCCTTCACTGGAAATATCCACACAGTGTATGAATGATGAGTCCCTACCTGGTACATGTAGGTGTTAAAGTGGGTCCCATTCTGAAGGTGGATCTTGACTGTAGGGTTCATGGTGAATGCTAAACATATCAGATCCTTGAAATGGACACCCCTTAAAATGAGTGACAGGAAGAGAATGAAGAGTAGTAGGTAAGAGGGTGAGGATAGTGGAAAAGAGGGAAAATTCCTCAGAATCCTGGTCCACAAAGAGTGTAGCAGGGCTAGATGAAACTCCTGTACTGCTCCCTCTGCCCTTCGCTCGGACAACAGCACTCCACTAGCCAGCCTGATCTCATTACAGCCTGGGATAAGAGACAGCAGGGGAGAAGAATAAAGAGAGAGCGAGAGAGTAAGAGAAAGTGAGGGTAGAGAGATGGATAAACAGGGACAGGCTGAAGGAAAAAATGATGATGATAGTATGATTTTGATCAGCGATGAAGACAGAATGAGACAGAAATGATGGGGATGAAGGAAGGAGGAGGCAGAGCAGCTCGTAGTGCATCAGCTGACAGAGGAAGGAAGGGGCAGGGTTTAGACGAGGACTTGGGGCTCTGGCCACCTGTTCTCTATTGCTTACTCACACACATTCACACGTGCGCACAGACATCAAAGTTCTGGCACTCAGTGCAGAGGGAGTTTTTAAAATCACATTTGGCGCTAATGCTGAGAATTAGCATGAAATTAAATGCTCTATTTCCTCCTAATAAAAAAACTCCAGTCATTGCTTACTCAACACAAATTCAACAGACCCATTTCCTCCAGCATGACATTGTGTGTGCTGAATCTTTCTATTTATAAATGATAGTCTGCTTTGTCCCTTCTTTCTCAGTATAATATCACAGTGCATGCACTTCGCTAGTCTGAAACCCTGTCTGGTGTGTTGTACAGGAAAAGATTCCTAAGGGTGCTTTATAATTGCAGTGTTAGATTGTTGTTTTCTGTAGATAAACTGAGCTGTTACCAAATCATGTGACCCCACTAATTAGTGGGAATTGAACACAGCTAACAGCTTACGACTAGACCACCATTACTGGAAATGTTCACAGTGCCAGTATGATGATGACGTGTCACAACACAATTCACTGTGCAAAAGACGGATACAGCCATCTCGAAGTCACCAACTGGTTTGCGAAAGCCTGTTTTGAAGCCTCAACTTCAGCAAAGTTTGCATTAACTGTTTTTTATACACAGTCCCCCATTTCCAGAGGCTCAAACATGAACTGCACAAACTAACACAACTTAGTACTGTTTTCAATACTTGGATGACAATCCTTTGCAGTGAATGACTGCATAAAGCCTAGGAACCGTGGACGTCATGGTGACTGACTTGCCAACTGAAGATTTACAGTAGAAACTCTTGGGTTAATTTTGCAGTGTGCTTTGGGTCATTAGTGATTTAAAATCCGCTATGGTGGTGTACACAGGCAAAAACTACAAAAATTGCCTTTGTCCAAAAAAAATTATAGATCAGGCCCTGTGGTACACCCAGGACACGCTGGGGAGACTATATCTCTCGGCTAGCCTGGGAACGGATGGATGGATGGATGGATGGATGGATCATCTATCTGTAGGATGTGGCTCCTTAGTGATTTAACACATTTACTGGCAGACAAAAGGTTGCTTGTTTAATTCCAGCTGGTGACACAATCCCTTTGGGGTTTGTGTCAGGAAAGGTATCCAGCATTAACTCAACCATGCCAACTCAAACATGCGGGGCTACCTGCCGTTGCTACCTCTTGTGACAAGGGAGCATCTGAAACTAAATCTAACCCTAGATTTTATATATTATGACAAGTTGTGCCACAGGCCATACAACTAAAAAAGTTCAGAACAATTGTACAGTGGATTCAACTTTAAATTTTTTAAAAATTACATTAACAGTTAAAGTTTGGATGATGATTTGACACGGCCGCTTTGACGAGTGCCCACCAATGACTGCTGACACAACTGAAGATACTGTAGCTGTCTGCGAGGGGTCACCTCAGCTAATCTGAGTCGTTGTACAAACTGTTGACCGTGCCTTATGTGCCTTCTGAAGAATTTTTAATACAATTATTTGACAAATAATCGTTTACTGTACTAATAGACTGTCTATGTAATCTGCTTGGGTTTTTTTGGTGAGTGAAATCTTAGCTGTTTCTGTGTCGGTACCTATTCAGTCTATGATTTCACCATGTTAACCAACATAATTTAGGTTCGCTGATAGCACTTGACACTCTTCTGATTGTGACCTCTGGCTCCATAGAACAAAGTTACAGCCATAACACCAGACTTGGGGTTTCAGTACAGTTGTCCACAAACCAGCAGGTGACACCACAGTAGCTACCTCCACAAAGATGTATTTCTTCATCTCTTTCAAATGTTACAACTTTACCAAAGTTGTTTAGAATGAATTGGCTCTTTATCTTTCGTTTTGATGATACTGACACTCCATATACATTTTCATATGCACAGCTCACTTTTATTAGCCTTTAATGTGCTTTCTGATGTGTGTTTACAGTAAAACCCTAACCTAATAACAGCTCCCCCTTAAGAATCTCTTGAGCTGTAGCAGGCAAATTTTCTAAACTGAATTTTACATTTTAATCTATTTTACTGAAATGTTCACAGAAAGCACATAAACAAGAGTATATGCAATAACTTTGCATTATATTTGCCTTTGAGTAAAAAAAGGGGTCAAAACAGATGCTTTAAAGTACAAAATATGAATGTACATCAATCTACTTTACAGGACAGTTAGAGTGGACAGGAAAGGTGGGAGAGAGAGCAGGAGGAAGACACACACAAATGGCCCAGGTTGGCATCAAACCTGAGCCTCTGCAATAGCTTCGCAGCATGTGTGTCACAACCCAGGGACCTATAACAGAGTAACATGTTTAAGCTTATCCAACTTTTAATTCAATATATTAAGCTGTACGTATGCATCTGTATTGCTTTGTAAATGTGTAGGCTATAGATTCAACACTGCTGATGACTGGAGTTAGTTTCTTTGTATATGTTAAAAGAAACTGCCCGGTAATTCTACAGTCATTCATAATTGCTTAAACTGGTTCATGCAAGCATAACAGTTGAGTGGCACTATTGTTATGTTGTATGTAACGACTGTTTAGTTACAGCTGCTGTTACCATTTTCACTTTATTCATTAATTCTCATCTTGTTCTCTCACACGCACAGCCAGTCACTAGCAATTTATACTAAAATGCTCGTTTAACATCACAAGCCCTGGGAGTGGCAGCGCATAAATGTAGAAAAAGATGAGAAAATGGTTCCTGTCTACAGGTCTACTTGCTTGCACCTGGTTGTCAAGGAAACAGGGGTTCACAGAGGAGAAAGAGAGAACAGAAGAAGACTCAGTGAGACAGACGAGTCTCCACACATCAAAACATTCTTTAATGGTTTTGGTAACTGAAAGAGCTTGCTGCAGGCTTGTGCCTCAGCCTCTTTGAGTAGCCAAAAACACTGGACACCACTGATGCCTGGGTGAGTGGAGAGGCAGAGACCCCTACTGGCATCACAAGGTATTCAGACAAAACTGGTAGCAAACTAAACACGTATAAACTTTCACACAGAAACAGGTCAAATGGGTATTTGAGGATGCCATAACCAGCTTTGGAGCAGCCAAAAGTTTCCAAAGAGGACAAAAAGTTACTATATGCACATTTAGTTCTTTCGCAGAACTGAGAGGAAGGGGAAGCAGGAAAACAAGAGTTCCAGGAGCCAGTAAAATCCCCTGCATGTTGATAACTTCTCCTTGGCATCAGTGGGAGCCCGTACTGGCAGAATCTGGGAAGTATTGTCGGAGACAAAAACACAGAAACAACTTGACACACAAACATCAGCAAGCAGAAAAGACAAAAACACTCTAAACCTGACACATTTGAAAGCACATTTTCTGCAGCAGAATCCACAGAAGTGAGAGACCTCTGTTTTTTTTTTTTTAATCTGACAGCCTCTCACCGTTTCTCTCTCTCTTCATTTCTTCGACTTCAACCTCTCTTGCTTAGCGGCTGCCTAACTGCACTGATTGCTTCTTTCCACACTCAATCCACTATAGCTCCTGTGCATGGATCTCATCCTCTTTTTCTTCTTCTGCCCTTCTTCTCTCCTTCTCATCTCCTTCCTGTTTTTCCTATTTTTTTCCCACCATAGCTAATCTCAGCTGAAACTTCCCTCGATGGAAGCAGCCATTTTACACCCTAACACACAGTAACATGGAGCAGAGGGGCACCACTCACATCTCACCACCTCTATGCACATTCACAAATAACAAATGGGACATGTATTATCTATACGAAGACTGTGGGTTTGGGGGGCACAGGGTGGATTCATCTCTTTCCAGTATATACAGGCACCAAACGAAACTATAATGAAATTAGTGATTTCTTCCACAAGTCTAATAAAGAATGGGAAATACAGCATAAGCCTTTGGTTTTATTACTCTAATCTATTCCTTTAATACTACAATTAATGCCACTAACCAGCATGTAGTACACACACCAAATAACACAACACAACAACACACCACAAACAAATAAAACACCAACCACTGTAAAGACTTACCAAAGCGTCCAAAGCATGAAACATAATATAATACCAATGTGTTTTGGTGCCTAACAAATATGCTTGTTTGATGACAGTTTATGAGATGATCAGTCCTACTTTCATAAATTGAGCTTGGCCTAAAAACTGGAAAAAAAAAAAAAAAAGGAAGACAGTTAACCGGGTGCTATTCACATATTACATATGTAAACATATCAGCTTTCTGATTTGAGCCACTGATCCGTACGCCAGTCAAATACTTGTCCAGCAAGCTGAACCAATCAGAAGGATAACCCTGTCTGTCTCCTATAAACTACATTGTACACAATTAATTTGCACAGAGAAATTAAGCACTTGCGTTATACACACTGCTCTTTCCCTACATTATGAGATCGGACATGATCGGCACTTGGGAAGATTCATCCATCCTGTTTCATCACACATACTCATCACCTCATTCTCTTCCTCCTCTCCTGCTACCCTCATCTGTTCTGTCACCATCCTCTCTTCTGCCTCTGTTTAAAGCACTTGTGTCAGCTTTGTCTCGCTCTCCTGCTGGTCCTCATCATTCAGTCATAGTGCATGGCTTGACTCTTTTCATCTTCACCTTCAACCCTCCTCCAACCCCCCCCCCCCCCCCCCCCCCCACACACACACACACAACAACAGACTCAGGTTGTAAATACTTTACATATTTACATAGATTCTGCATGCAGTACTAATCAGCCTGCCTGAGAAATGTAAGGCAATTTATTCCCCCATCTTTATTAAAAAAAAAACATAAATCTTATTTTTTTAATTCAAATTCTAAAGAAAGTAATTCTTAGCCAGTCTGTGACAAACAAATGCATAGCATGTATGCACTCCTACTACACACCGACTCCCAGAAAAATACACAAACTAGCACACTGATGACTCAGAGACCACACCAACACACACATTCAGTCTGTCCCAGCTGCTCTGTTTTTTGCAGATGAAAGTGTATAACGATTCTAGAGCAAAGCAGGAGACGCATCAACACAGCTGTATTAATATTAATCTTCCTATTCAGAGTAAATAAACTGCTCCAAGGGAGTGTCCAGCATAATTTTAATAATCTCTGCTCTTCCCAAGCATCCTGTACTTAAAAATGTCTAGGAGTAATGAGTAGCCTATGTGTTTGTGCATGTTTGTGGAGGGTCAGGAACGCTGCTCTTGCCCTTCACAGAGTGCAAACTGCAGTGGCAGGATGTAACTCTACACCGGTGAGAATGTGCACGTGTGTGTGTGTGTGTGTGTGTGTGTGCAAGTTTACGATAACTGTAACTGTAATGACAGAGCCACAACAAGCACCTCTCATGGTGCCTGAAAGTGAGGCATCACACTGCTGCCCCGTCCTTCTCGCACAGCCTCTGTCCTTGAAAACACATGGCTGGAAACATAGAGTGTGGGGCTCGAGTTGGTAAGGAGCCAACAAGATGGCTACAAAATCAGATTGCAATACTTATCCTGTTATTTTGAATTTTAGTGACATTTATGCAAATTAGTGTGTGCTTCATTTGCTCATTTAACCAAAACATTTCAAGCAACTTGCAATCCAATAATTGCTGTAATGTGAGAGGGAGTTTTATGGTGAGAGCTGTTAGTTAAGATTTATCCTGCAATTGTATTCTACATTAAGCAAGTGTACAGTTTTACAATACATTTAAAGGCTGTTTGCCCTCTAAGGCATCCACCAACATTTCCAGTATTATTCCTATCTATATTCTATTTTTTTTTTACTCAGGGTTTTGTTCATATATCCTTCAAAGCCAAATTCATACAACATTTTATTCCTATACACATGGTGCATTTGACTTCTTTCTGACTGTGACAGTATTTTCTGATTTATGGGTCGATAAAAAGAGATTTCCAAAATCCCCTCTGTAAGAAAACAAACTGATTGTCAGCCTTCTTGAAAAACTGGAATCTCTGGTTATAACTTTCCATAACTTTCTGTCTCCATGTTGAGGACTTTAGTGAGGGCTGAAAATGAAAGGCAGACATTAGAGGGGACTGTTGAAGTGTATTCCTGCTAACGGCATGTGAAAACAAAGAGATAGACACCTAGCTGCAAGACAGGTGAATTATACTACATTTGGCTATTTAATTCTGCATTTTGCTCTATATAACTTTAGAGCCTGACTGATATAGGATTTTTCAGACAAATACTGATATTTGGTGATTTAAAAATCTGATATTCCGATATATTGGCCAATATTCTTTCTTCCAGACACATGAAACATATTCCCATAGGATTTGTTGCCAACAGGAAAGTTGCAAACTATGCAACATCAACACTCATAACATGGTTTAAGAGTGTTTCTCAGTTTCAGTTTATTAACATTTTATTTGTCAGCCATGATGAATGGCAGTACCAATAGATATGCATATAGCTAATATCGACCGATAATATTGGTCGGGCTTTACGTGCAGTGTAATCTGCAAATATTTGTGTGGGGATCTTTAAAGTTACGAGTTATAACATTGTTTGATTTGGAACAAAATGCTGTGAAAAGTTTGTGTTCAAGCTAAATGTGTGTTAGACACTCAATTCCTCACTGGATGTTTTTGCTGGTTCACAGAGCTCTGGACTGCAGGACATGAAAGGCTCTACCACCAGATTAGGAACATGAACACACACACACACACACACACACACCACACACACACACACACACACACACACACACACACACACACACACACACACACACACACACACACACAGAAGAAACAGCACCAGCAGCATAGCTCTTTAAAAATGATTCGCCTCTAATCTGGTCTGTACTATGATGGCCATGGTATGAAGCATTACAGAATTGTGTGTGTGTGTGTGTGTGTGTGTGTGTGTGTGTGTGTGTGTGTGTGTGTGTGTGTGTGTGTGTGTGTGCGTGTGTGTGTGCGCACATCTATCACAAGGCTCTGGATGATTTATTTATGAAATGTGATTTTTCTTTCTGGAGCTCTTCAGCCTTGTAAGTCAAGCTCACACACTCATTCACTCAGTCACTTGCTTGAACACACACACACAACACACACACAACACACACACACACACACACACACACACACACACACACACACACACACACACGTGCACATATAAACATACACAGAGTGGTCACTCTCAATCATACTTTACTGTTACATTGATCTACAGTATTTGCTCTACCAAGAAATGATTGTTTATTTTGGGATATGAGGATTTAAATCCAGTGTGTGTGATTGTGTGTGTTATAGTGCGTGTGTGTGTGTGTGTGTATGTGTGTGTGTGTGTGTGTGTGTCTGCCTGCATTTGTGTCTATATTGTGTTTATGTCTGAAGTTACTAAAACAGTTTCTTTTTCCCCCACCGGTTTAATCCCACACAAAGTACCATTCCCTTTCCTTATGACTCACACAGTGATGGCTCATTTCCACTGAACAGCTTTATGCCACAGTGTGTGTGTGTGTGTGTGTGTGTGTGTGTGTGTGTGTGTGTGCGTGCGTGCTTACATATTTTCAAATTAACAATTATACTCAATTGCATCAGAATCCTTGAAACTTTAGTTGAATAATTCCTTAATTATGTATTGTGGGGCCTTTTTTCTGTAGCCGTCTGTAACAGAGTCTTCAAAGGTGGTGGGTGGAAAACTGGAAGAGAAGAAGAAAATATTCATGGGAGTGGGTGTGGCACAGATTGCGTGAGTAACTTCTCTGCCACTTCTTTGCTCACTGTGTGTGTGTGAAGTGAAGCAGTCACACTGAGTGACTGAGTGAGCTCATCTGTTCTGGGGGCCTATAAATATTGTAGATGCCATGTGCCTGCAGTAGACCTTCTCAGCAAGCTACTGTATGATGTCATCCTGGCACACCTCTAACTAATACACACACACACACACACACGCACACAGCTGGGCTGCCAAGTCCTAACATCCATGGCAAAGCTGGGGTGTGGTAGGTAGGTAGGTAAGATAGGGATGCAGAGCCCATAGATGTTAATAAATCCAGAAAGCTCAAATAAAGCCTTCATTTTCTCCTTTTCTTATTTTCAGTTCAATTTAAACATTAGTTTTAATGCATATAGTGCCAATTCAACAATCATCTCTTTATATGAGAGGTAGAGGAGTTAGGCAAGAGAGCGCCAATTATCAGATGAACGTATGAGCAAGCAAGCACTTGGCAACAGTGGGAAGGAAGATCTCCTTTAAAAGGAAGAAACCTCCAGCAGTACTTATCAATTAACTTGCATACCCAGCATCACGTCTGTCGTTCTGATGTGTGAATTATAATCTGACATGTTGCTGTGTGTCTGGCAGACATTTGGACACAAAGCAGGACTCGTGAAACAGGACCTGACTGGGACACTCAGCTTTATTTGCTTTTCTGCTCGGGACACATACTAAATACATACGGTGCTCAGGAGCCAGGAAAAAATAAACTCAGGAATCACTTGGGAACAACAAGGAAAACACAGAGCAGAGAACACACGTTGGGCTGGAAGTCAATGATGGCAAATGATGCAATGAGGAACTGAGGACAACTGAAGGCTTAAATACACACAGAGTGATTAAGGAAACAGGACAAAACTGGGGAGAACAAGTGAACTGAATCAAACTAACAAAACAAAATAAGCAAAACTGAACATAATGCACAAGAGACCAGACTGACAAAACAAAACATAAAGTGACTAGACATGACACAAATGCAGACTCGACAACCAGACAACACAGAGGCTCAGGGAATGCAATAAACTCTAATCAAGACATAACTCAAGTAACTAAACTAAGAAGGTCTGAGGCTACAAATAAAACCCAACCAGGAACTAAAGAAGATACAAAACTCAAACTGCAAACCCATCACAAACTAAGAATCAAAGAGATATTAAATAACAAAATTAGAAAGTCCACAAAACTGAGAACGCTGGATCACAGACCCAGATCAAGATCAAGATCATGGACAGTCTGAAATCACAGTCTGAAATCCAGATCAGAATTACCCTCAGAAATGAACTATTAGTCAGTGAAACAATTATTTTATTTTTTTATTGATTCTATTATATTTTTAATCCACTCTTCCATCTTCCAAAATTTAAATATTTGCTGGTTTTCTTAATCTACCATGGTAGTAAATATAATTTTTTGCATGTCTAAAGATTTACAGAAAAGGTATAAAAATATTTTAAACTGAACACAACTAAGCAGCATCTTTCACCCTGTGAAACTGGAATGACCATTTTATTACCTTTTTCAGGAAAAAAAATGGATCAAGAAAATAATAGCAATAAATTAATTAATTAATACTGAAAATAATGGTTGGTTGCAGCCCCAGTTGCTTGTCTTTATATCTGAAATACAAAAAAAAAAATGCTTATGATAATTTAAATGGATTGTTTTGTCCAATTATATAATCCAAACAAAGACATGATCCTTAATGTTTACACTGCTGCAGGAATTTCAGGATTTTTTGGCATAATTTCCCAAAAATGACTTCAATTATTAGCAGAACAGCTGCTCATAAATGTTTTATCAACTGACCACTTGATTAGTTGATTAACTTAATCAAGCCAATGTTGACTTCCTTTGGAATGATTCAATGCACAGAAGAAAACCAATCACTGACTGTGTATGGTGTTCATGAGGGTGATGTGACCGGACACTTAAAGTACCAGGAAGTGCTGAATTTGTGAGGGTAGTTAATCACTATACTTATATAGCATCTGACTAACTGAGTACTATACAAAGAACTGACCACATGGCTCCCATTCACGACTGTCATGGATGGGAGTATAAAGTTGCCAGCGCGTCAAAGTCAAGTAGCTCATCTGGCTCATGGTCTATCACAATTCGCAGGTTATAAATGACAAATGTGACCTTGACCTTGAGCACAAGCTGGGTGAAGACCCATTAGGGGATCACTGTGTGCCAGTTTGAATAAATTCTGACCAATCCCGTTGGACGAGTAGCAATTCTTGTGAAAGGATGACGAACAAAGGAAGCCTCACTATGGCGTTAAAAATTATTTTGTTACTTTAGCAGTTTTTAAATGTAATGCAGTCTACTCACATTTTATAGCACTTTACTAGTTATGTTGGCTTTATGTACATTCAGTAGACAATTTTTTTTTTTAACAGTATGCTTTATTTTACTTAAGTATATTTATTTTGAGTTTTTTTTCAATTACTTTACTTGCTTACTACTTACTACAACAGATAAAAAAAAAAAAACTACATGACGACGACGCCAAGGGGTCAAGATGAAATACTACAGAAAATAAGGAATTTTAAAAAATGGGAAGACACCTGCAGGGAATTACAGGAGCATTTTACAAATTACAGCCAGTATAAAAGAATTCATTATACCTGCTCTACCAACATGGCTTATAGATTCATAAACATCTCTGTTCATGCTGTGTATGAGGTAAAGTATCTGCAGTGGTTTCCTCCTGTTTGTTCTTTTCTGGCCCACCATTTACCTTCCTTTCCCAGTGAACAGAGGATTCCCCCACACGGTCCTTCAGCCAGACCCACTAACACACTGAGCTACTCTGCTTTGGCAGTCGATCATCGGCAGCAATCAAGGTTTAGGCTGCACATGCCAGAGAATAAGCATGCGCGCACACACATACACACAAAAACTCTTCACACATTAAGACACGCAAACACAACAGATTTTTTTTTTTTTTTTGTCTGGTGCAGGAGAGACCATACCAATCACATGAGAAAATATGCACACATACACACACGGAGCAGCCTGATCGCTCATGCCCTATGGGATAGAAGCGGTCAGGAAGTAATCGGCATCCCGTCCATAGCCCTTCCCCCCCATTTCCATGGAGATTGAATTTGCAGGACTTTGAGAGATGAGGAGGAAAAAGAAAACCCTGAGTCTGCACGTGAACCTGCACACTCAAACACACAAAGTACTGTACATGATGTCCGACTGACCTAAAGACTGACAGACACAAACATTCATGGGGCACAAGGAAAGAGAACAAGACTGCAGGATCCATATCAGGAACACTATACTGTATGTGTAGCAGTATGTGGGTGACTGTGGGACTCTTTGGTGCTGTGCCGTTAGTGTGAGGGGAAAACTGGAGGGACGGACCTATATTCTGTTGGGTCAGCATTAAATAAGGGCTAGCTAGATATGTGGTGTATTCCCACCGGGTAGTTGTGTGGAGTCTATATATTTGTGCGTGTATATGTGTGTGTGTTGTGTGTGTGTGTGTGTGTGTGTGTGTGTGTGTGTGTGTGTGGTGTGTGTGTGTGTGTGTGTGTTGTGTGTGTGTGCATGTGTAATCTATGTGTGTGATAACAATGATGCACTGCAGGATGAAATGCCATTTATATCAGGAAGTGAAGAAGAAGTGATTTTTTTTTCCAATGGCAGGAATAAAAATAACCTGGACAAGATGACGAGAATAAAATAAGCATGCTGACCTGGAGCGCACACACATTGCACACATTTAGCTCATCCTGCAGTAATAATAAATGCCTATTATTTGACTACATTAGTCAATCAGCTCAAAAGGTTTTTCTATTTATTAATAAAAATAAAGAATAAAGTCCTAATTTCAGAGCTGTAAAAGATTTCCCCCAGAGTGTGTTGGGTCAAATTCTATAAATCTGCCAGACTAGAAGGATTAAAAAAAGCAGGAATATTACATAAACTGCCTTCCTGATGGATTAAAATGGTAAAATACCTTGATTGAATACAGTATATGTTTGGTCATTTGGTCAGATTCCCTGATTCTTCAATATGTTGAGTGGTTTACGAGCAACGAGGTCTACTATTATAATTTGGCAACTATGGACACTACGGAAATAATAACAGTAGTTTACAGGCAAAACATATTTCTGAAAGGCATTCAGTAGAGAAAAAACACTGCAAAAGAATGTTTTTGCCTTACGCTGTGTGGGAATGCTACGATGCACCCACTGCCCTGGCAGAAAGTCTACAGTCAATCTGGACCAATTAGAGCACAGATCTGTGGGTGCGAGAGAGTGTGTGAGTGTGTGTGTTTGAGTGTGTTCACCCTCCAGGGTGATCCAACCCCCCCTTCCCCCCCCTCCCAACACACAGCTCACGCAAGATAGCAGGGAGGAAGAGAAGAGAAGAGAAGAAGAAGAGAAGAAGAGAGAAAGAGAGAGAAGAGAAGAGAAGAGAAGATAAGAGAAGAGAAGAGAATAGAGAAGAGAAGAGAAGAGAAGAGAAGAGGATCTTGCCATTCCGGTGCTGACATAAGATGCTGGCTGAGCGAGCTGAGAGAACAAGATACAGAGAAAGGAAACACAGCATCAGATAGGATAAGGCAAAATGAACAGATCACAATGACAAAAAGGATATGCCTGAAAGTGGAGAAGTAGAGGGTGGAGAGGAATATCCAAGGATAGCCAGTGGAGGAGGGTAGTACTGTCTAGTGCAAGCTACAGAGCTTTACATGATCTTTATGTAACTCGGCTACAGGCACTTCCTCTCTGTCTCAGTCTTTCTCCACCTCTAATTCACACTTGCCCTCATTGCTACGCTCCGGTCTCATTTACAAGAGGATGCTTCAAATTAAAACGCCTTTCCACGGGGTGATTTTAGTCACCTTCACTAAACTTGAGCTGAGCAGATGAGTGCACGCCCACTCCTTCACTCACTACAGCACCATTTTACACATGCCTTGCAATTAAAATTGGAAATTATGTTCTTATGCTGCCCCTGTGATATTTGAAAGGGTATTAGCTCACTGCTGTTACACCTGGAAATGGCAAGATTATAATTCATCATTTTTCTGAGGTAATACATTCAGTCCTTGTAATACTGTACTCATCTACCTAATTCCAAAAATAACATGCTGTTCTGGTGTCATATTTCTGATGGCAACTGTCCCCATTGCATACTGCAAACTGCAAGCCAAAAGTGACCTTATGAATCATTATAAACTGCTAAAAGTAGTAGCATTAATAATGTAGGGGAATAAGACAAACAGTAGATGACTGTTTTAGGAGTGACTTATAGATTTGTGAGGTGGGAGGATTTGCAAGCCTGCACACAGTCTACATTTTTGACTGAAGTTAACTAAGGATAGTGCAGTTCCAGTCATATATTTATTCTGGGGTTCAATTTTTCCATTAATTTTGAAAAATGTGAGTGTTTTGTTTTTAACAACAAGGCATTCTGGATTTGTTAATGCTCTGACTGACTTCTTATCCTTGAGAAACAGCAGCTAGGGCTTAGAGGTATCAGAGTATTCAGAGTCATCCAGCTGCACCAAAGTGACAGGAAGGAAACAAACAAAGTTGAAATAAACTAACTAAACAGACAATTTGTCATGATGAATTAATGAGGAACTTCTGTGTTTCTGCATTAAGGAACACTGATGACAATATACACACTAGAATAATCAAAGAAAGCTCCTCATACCCCTCTTGGAAAATTAGACATTAGCAACTTGTATTGGACAGCACACCATGTATTTTTCTTTTCTAATACTGTTACTGCAAGTCTATCCTTTATCAATTTCAGTCTGTGTGCGTTAGACAGTCAGCGTGAGAGTCAGTATAAGTAAATGAAAAGTGTTATTGAAGTGTGGAATTGAGGGCAAGAAGAGACGTTGAGAGGCATATGGTGGAGAAAAGAGAGGAAGGCAGCTAAGTGTGAATGATGTTTTTCTTGCACTGGGGCAGACCACGTCACAGCCCCCATTATTATAATGGGGCACCACAATGCTTACTGACCTTCATCATCGACAGATAGAGTTGGCCATGGAGATGAAGTGTGTGTGTGTGTGTGTGTGTGTGTATTTCTGTCAGTTATTCAGCCAATTACAATATGAGGGGGAGGATGGTCTATCCTATTAGCATTGTAATTAAATGTACCACAGAGACTTTACAATGCATTTACCAAAAAAAATATAATACACAGTGTAATACTAATAAATGTGGAGACACACACACACACACACACATGCATATGTATAAATAACTTCAAACACAAATTGCAATGATGTCAGGCTACTATAAAGACTCACCGGACTTCCCGATTTAGGTCAAGTCATTGCACACATGCAATTGCTATCGGAGATGTGCACATACACACTTGTTCATAAATCCCTCATAATAACGCAAATTTTGATTTTTATCCAATTTCGCTTCATCGTGGTAACGTGAGATGGTCAAATCAATCACGCTCTATTCAGAAATACTGGGTGAGAAGAGTGTTGAGGTTTGTGCTGAAGTATAACATCCTAGCAGCAGTGTTCCCATCTGATGCTCTCAGAGCAAAGCTGTAAGTACAGTGAGCTAGCTGAGAGATATGAAGAATTATCTGGCAGAGCGATAGCTAACTAATAGACCTCTCAGCACACACACTTAAAGCCATCACAACTGATAAGACAGAGAGTGAGGGAGCAAGAGAGACAGAGGCAGTGAGACAGAGAAGTAGGCAGGAGAACCATCCTTTGAAGAGAGAACAGATCAGTCTTTTAGTAATATGTTAATACAGGTATTGAATGTTCACTGAGTGTATGCATGGAGTTCTGGTTTTCTACAACTTGTGCTTTATGGAAAACAAGTACACACAAAAAACAATTAAACCAAAGACGATAACGAGAGGTGATGGAACAAGTTCGACTCAAAGAAACAGCGATAGAGCTTGTATCTCTGTGTATCTGTGTGTGTGTGTGTGTGTGTGTGGTGTGTGTGTGTGTGTGTGTGTGTGTGTGTGTGTGTGTGTGTGTGTGTGTGTGTGTGTGGACAAAACTCTGCACAGTGTCTGAATTGAGTGTCTACACCAACCCACGTGTCTGTGAATGGACTGGAATAAATGAATAACAGACTGCAGCTGAGAACTGAGGCATGTTGTAGGTGGTGCTGAATAACGGGCTCTTGATTTAATACAGAGACTAGATGATCTAAAGAGCTATCTGTGGATGTACATGCACCAAAAATATCTTATTAGTTCCCCCAGTGTGTACTTCGTGAACTCCTGCTGTTTAATCAGCCTTGTGTGGTGTCTGTTCTGTACGGAAAAGTCAATGTACTGGCGGGTGTCATCATGTGCACTTTGATGTCTGACCAGACCTGATAGCGCTCTGAGCGGTTTAACATCTCACATCAGCACATACATCTTTTTGTGAAACACTGTAAGTGTTTATATACTGATACTGTATGTGTGTAGCTGTGCATGAGTGTGATCAGCCCCGTTGGACACTTACAGTACGGGGAAGTGCTGACTGTGTTTGGGCAATTCATCACTGGAATGGTTTCAATATTTAGTTATATGCTCACCAGCCACTTTATTAGATACACCATTCAACAGCTTGTTAATGCAAATATTTAATTAGCCAACACATGGCAGAACTCAATGCATTTAGACATATAGACATGGTCAAGACGAGCTTACCGAAGTTAAAACTGAGCATCAGAATGAGGAAGAAAGATGATTAAGTGACTTTGAATTGACTCAGTTTGTGTGTGATTTTCACACAAAACCATCTCTAGACGTTACAGAGAATGGTCTGAAAAAAAGAAGCTGATGGGAAAGCAACAGTGATTCAAATAACCACTGGTTACGACCAAGGTATGCAGAAGAGCATCTCTGAAGACACAACACGTCGAACCTCAAAGCAGATGTGCTACAGCGGTAGAAGACCAAACTGGGTGCCACTCCTGTCAGCTAAAAACAGAAATTGAGGCTACAATTCCCATGGTCTTACCAAAATGGGCAATAGAAGATGATTCTTGATTTCAGCTGCAACATTCTGATGGCAGGGTCAGGAATAAAGAACATGAAAGCATATATATATATATATATATATATATATATATATATATATATATTATATCTATATATATATATTAGGGGTGGGACTCGATTAAAAAAATTAATCGAATTAATTACAAGCTTTGTAATTAATTAATCGAAATTAATCGCATTTTAATCGCATTTCAATATTTAACATGATAAATATTAATTTAAGTTTAGTTGATGAATGAATCAATATACATAAGCTTAAACTTCAAAATTTTGTTATTTTCCCACCAGTCTGCTACACAGACCAATGAAGGGTGGAAGTGCTCCTGTGATAAGCAAACTCCTGAATTAAAGTTAAGCATCATAACTGGATAGTTTTATTCAACATTAATGTCTCACTTGTTATAGTTGGAAATTAATCTTTCGCTCAGCTGTATTCCTTGATGTTGAAATGTGTTATGCTTGTTTTAACAGCTTATTTTGAATTAAAGACTTAAAATTAAACCACAAAAAGGAGAAAAGTTCGTTCTCCGTTTAACAGCTGCTTTTACACAGCTGTGCTTCGCAGTCACGGTTGCTAGGAAACATGAGCTACACAGAGGTGACGACAGGCGACGCTGATATGAAGGCTAGCCGCTCACTTCCGGCCTTTGTGGCTGCGAAAGACGTGAGCCGGGTCCTTCACAGGATGCAGCCCCTAATTTGGACATTGTGCGTCTATATAATCTGTATGCCTGGAACTCGTGCACTGAGAAACGGTCCAGGGTGCAAGTGCGATTAAAATGCGTTAAAATTTTTAACAGCGTTAATTTCCCTGTAATTAATTATCGAAATTAACGCGTTAAAGTCCCACCCCTATATATATATATATATATATTTTCCAAAGGCTGACTAATTCAGTGCTGTATAAAGGAAATATCATGTCCTACCTTTTACAGCCTATGACGTAAGTAAATGGAAGCAAAAAAGTTATCAGAGAAGGTTTTATTGTGTACATATACACAAAATTCCAATATTACTTTAAATTAAACATGTTTATGGTTTTATGTTTATTAAGTATTCTACTGCCTTACAAAGATTTTTTTTAAAATGTTAATGAACTAGGACATTAGTGCTAGGACATTAGGTAGCAAGTATAGCGTTCATTCCATTTCAAGCAATCAAGATGAAAGATGGACGCACAAAATCTAAATACAGACCGATGAATCTCATTCTCAGCTCAGTCATGTTCAGCTAAACCTGAAGAGGAACATGAAGATACCAGTTTAGCAGATAAATTCAACCTCAAGTGCAAGAAAAGCATGTTTTCAAAAGTATTTTGGAGTCAACATTTATGTGTTTATAAATTGACAAGTGATCAAGTAGGTAATCAGTAATTCTAGTAATTTAGCTAGTTGTTTTGGCTTTATGGTAAGCAACCGCCAAACAGGTGATTATCTGTGCAGCTCAATTGCGCCTTTGGCGCCATCTGTAATGTTCTTGCAATATGCTGAAATGTATAAAAAAAAGTCTGATATTCAGTCTTTGTCTTGGGGAGAAAAAGCCTGTTTATTCTATAGCACTGTTTTCCATAGAGAGCCTTATTTGGAATGAGGTTTGGTCCTGGCAGTGTGAGTCAGAAAGTGGGGGTCTAATGCCAGAAGCAATGGAGTTGGCAATCGCTCGTACCTGCCCAGGGCCAGGATGGAAACACGATCAATTAATGCTAATGCTGATCTGATAAATGTGCAAAGAGGCAAAGGTTTGCAGAGATGTTAGCCACATAAACTCAACTCACTCTTTGTGCTGTGCTATGAATCTGTGTCACAACAGTTTCCATATCATTCAAACTACTTAATCATTCTAGTTCATAAAGTCTGCTCATGTACAAAAATATCAAAATATATTCATTTTTCAAGGGAAAACATCACTCACTGAGGCTCGTTTATGATCATGAAATTGATACAACACTAATAATTACCCAAATACAAATAAACACATAATAGTGTATGCCTGTGGCCAGTTCATGTCATACAAATGCATGCAGAGAAATACTTCAAAGAAGCCATTAGCTATTTACAGCAGTATTTGCCTTACTGTGTCCTTCTTCAAATCCTGCTTTTCACTTGCACTGCTATGCTCTTGCAGATCTGTGTGTGTGTGTGTGTGTGTGTGTGTGTGTGTGCGTGTGTGTGTGTGTGTTGTGCGTGTGTGTGTGTGTGTGTGTGTGTGTGTGTGTGTGGTGTGTGTGTGTGTGTGCTGGTGACTGTGCGTGGTATTGACAGCCAACAGTGGGGGGTGGGTGCTATGTTGTGAGACACTGACAAGCTCTATTTCATGGAGGCAAAGATGCATTTTGAAGTTCTTTAAATCCTTTTAAGGGTCCAGCTGGAGACTTAGCTTCTGAAGCTGCTGCTGCCTCTGCTGCTGTTTATGTCCCTTGCTGGGAAAAAGAAGACATCCCCCACCCAATATGTGTGTATATGTTTGTACAAACACATTTTCAAAAAAGTTGTGAGACTGTGTGAAATGTACATAGACACAAAACACAGTTCTTAAACCATTTAAACCCTATATATATTTGTAGATAGTAAAAGACAATAATAATGAACCTGTTCTTGGAAAAGGAAATATGCCATTTAGCCAAAACCACAATCTTTTCCTAAATCTAACCAAGTAGCTTTTAATGCCTAAACCTAACCAGCGAGTAAAACATGAGAGTAAATTGCAACAAATCATCAATGAAAGAAAGCAAACGAAGGCTCCAGCGGATGTGAGCTAAAGTCTCCTGGCTAACAAACACTGACATTAGCACCACCACCACCCCTCTAACCTCCTCATGAAGCCTCTGTAAGACTCTAAAATGGGACAGTTATACCTAGACAGCTAATATACCTGCTCCCTGCATAAAGGCACCAAAGCTTATGACAAAGATGGCACTGGAGAAAAGTCCATATTATGCTCTGGGCTGACAAATCAACAGAGTCTTTCTGAAGACAAGGAGGGGTCCACCACTCTGTGCAAGCTTCTTTTAGCTGTTCCCTTATTCACAATGGGTCACCAGAGCAGATGAATCTGCATATTTGATATGGCACAGGTTTTCACACTGGATGCCCTTCCTGACACAACCATCTCCAGGCATTTGTGTCTCCTCCTGGCCTCAAACTGGGGAGGTTTCACATGCTAGGCAAATGTGTTAACCACTACACCAGGGATATTCAAATAAAATTTAAAGAGGTCCAGTCAGACAAATTTTCATGAGGCCAAGGTCCGGAAGTCCAACTATTAATGTGATTATAATATATATATATATATATATATTATATATATATATATATATATAGATTATATATATATATATATATATATATATATACTATATAATATATATATATATATATATAGGGTTTTGTTAGTTTTCAGAGCATTAGTTTTTATATTGGTTTCATGCTTAGTTTTAGTTTAGTTTCGTCAGTTTTAGTTTTTCATACTTTGTCAGGTGCAAGAGTGACTATTGTATAATAATAACTCGACAAAAGTTACTGTTTAAAAATTGCATTCAACAACCAACTATTCACAAAATAGCAGCATTACGTGTTTAATGTGTGTAATATTAAGGAAACACATGAACATCAACAAGGAGAAACATAAGAAAAACATGAACTCCAAAACTGAATAAACTCTACAACAAACTTCAGCGTCAGTGCAGAACACGTGTTGTAAAACATCAGAACACAGCGAAAGTTGGACAAAAACAAACTGAACTCTTTGAAGGAATCAAAGCTCAAATCCAGCTGCATCCTGATGTTCTCACCACATGAAGCTGCTTCTGGTTTGGAGCTGCTCGGAGAGCTAGCTTTGCAGCCTCTGTACACAACCTACTTAAGTGGCCGACCATTTATGCTTGTGTAGCTGGATTGTGTGTGTTAATTACCTTGCGGTCGCGTGCTGGTGTTTTTATATGCGGTGCAGGCTGGGACTTTTTTGGTCCTCGCTCTTTGTGCTCAGTTTTTTGGCTGCAAACATATTTGTCCATGTTTGTCCACTTTCATCCATTCCGATAGCTTCAGCATCTCCCTCCAGGAATTTGCTGACATTTGTGAGTCCTTATATTGATGCTTTGATTATTAGTCCTGATTGTTATTCTCTCACTGATAAATTCAAACACTGCAGCAAAAAGTAGCCAGAAACGCACAAGGACTGAACAGTTATCACAACCTTGTGGGCTGTGTGGACCTGACATGTAGTTCGATTTCTCCGGAGGAGCACGTCAGGTTACGGTGAAGGATCAGTGCGGTTTCTCGGCAGACCGCTGCCATTACTTTGCGGACCGATGTGGTGAGCACGCACACAGTTGCCCGATGGTGCTCCCAGCTTAAACTGTTAGAGCGGAAAAAAAATGATTTCATATCAATCCACAAGGGGTTTTTTTTTAAATAAAATTACGAAAACAAAGGTTATTTTATCTATAGTTTCTGTTAGTTTTAGTTAGTTTTGTAAACTCACAATACTGTTTTTTGCTTTTAATTATAGATTTTATTTATTTCAGTTAATGAAAATGTTTTTTTCTGTTTCAGTTTTCATTATTTAGTTCGTTTTCGTTAACTATAATAAATCAAAGTTTACCAGCTGGCAGGGACCAGCTTGGTGGTATCACGTGGTATATCCAAACTCGCATGCAATTGGTCAGTGGGTTTCCTTGGCCGCTTCACTACTACCGTAAGGACTGTAAAAGCTGCGCCGGTAAACCAGAAAGCGCTCAACAAGATTTTAATTAAGTGGTCATTTCTGTTTTGGTATTAGGTTAGGGTCCGCTTGAGACATCATTTCGGTCCGGATCCGGACCGAGGTCCGCCTATTGGTGATGGCTGCACTACACTATGGAGCCACTACTACTCTGTTTAAGACTGTGGACAAAATAGGTCAATAATTTAAGGATGACAGTTCTCAAAATGAAACTATATAGAACTTGGGAATTTCAACTACAGTACTTACTATCAAAAGGCCTTGAATGCAAGTTATCCAGTATGCAAGAACAGACGGTATAAAAGATGTACAAACGTACTGGGGCACCCACACATTACACCTACAGGAATTGCTTGACCATGGAAACCCTTGCCATGAAGTTCCTGGTGCACAGTTGATGTGCTGATGTTAATGGCACAGGGGGCTTAGAACTCTGCAGTCACTAAGTCTGCAGAGCGTTGGCAACTTGTACACACTCTGTGCCTCAGCACTCAGTGACCCCACTCTGTAACTTTGCATGGTCTGTCACTTTGTTGTGGTTCCTAAATGCTTGCACGTTGCAATAATACCACTTATAGTTGGTTGTGGAACATGTAGGAGGGAAGACATTTCACTAACTGACTTGTGGCAACAGTGGCATCCTGTTATAGTACCTCACTCAAATTCAGTGAAATTTTTAGAACGACCCATTCTTTCAGACTGCATGGCTAGATTTTATACACCTGTGGCAATGGGACGGAAAACACCTGAATTCAAAGATTAAGAGGAGCAACCCAATACTTTTGTCCATATAGTGGAGCTTCCAGTTCTGAAAAGTGAAGCCAATGCACCAACACCTTAAACCTGCATTCTTTTTAAAGGCCACCAGGGGGCGTTAGCTGTTGTTGCAAAAAAGACTTCCAGTCCTATGATAGTCTATGGGAAAATGGCCCTCTGCAGCAACCTCTCTGTGCTCTCAGTCACTTATTTTGGGTTGTAATGTATAAAACATTGAGTCCATTTTATAGGTTTTGGCAATTTTGGCTGTCGGAAAGGAGGATTATCCAGGACATTCACCTTGGTTACCGCCTGGTGATTGATCAGTCAAGCCAGTGAGTATGTGGTTTCACAAACAGATCAGACCCCTCGTCATCACATCTGGTTTCAAAACACCAAGATGGTGATGGTTAAAATGCTTCTTTTCAGAAAAATGTAGATGCCACATCCTCCAGAAAAAAAGAGGAGAGGGATTATCCAATTAGATATGTTAGTCTTGAACAAATTTTGATTATACAGATTATTTGCAACCATTGCATTCTGTTTTTATTTACATTTCATGTGGTGTCCCAGATTTGGGGGAAACAGTGGTTGTAAGTGCCCTTTGGGGTTTGAAAATGTCTTTGGAAGACATGTTGCACACATGTGTTTTTTCTCCTCTGTATCCCTGCACATGTGGGTGCATACAGATGTAGAAGATACATTGTAAGCTTGAAGTGTATAAATAAATACACTAGTACTCTCCCCACTTCCACACTCCAATAGTCCAATATTCACACCCCTTCCCACCCACTGATGCCTTATCTTCTATTCTGAGGGAGTTGCAGTAGAGAAAGCGAACTGACAGAGTTCCAATAGTGTAGTTGTTAAGACATGGCAGGGCCGCTGTGGGCTTAACTGCTGGCTGGAAAACTTCATCTCACATCCCCCTGCTCCTCCTCCCTTTCTTTCATTCTGTCCTTTCCTGCCTCCCTCCTTCATTACTCTCGCCTTCCCCTCTGGTGGTCCTGCAACTCCAATCACTCTGCTCTTATTACCAGAGAGAAGGAGCTCGCACACACTCATAGACACACAGTGGCTTTTCGTTCTTCCTATTACCAGAGCATGTCCCTTGCTGCTGGGACTGTCAGGTACGCTTGATTCAGCTTTTTTCTTGACTTTCTGCTTCTCGTTGCTAAATCTTACTCTGTCTTTGTAATTGTGTCTCTCTCTCTCCCACCTTTCTTCTCCCTTACCTCACCTTCCTTCGCTCACCCAGGTGGCCAGGGGAACAAATTGGCGCCCGGCTGAGGTAAATGTGCCCTGTGCTGGGAGCCAGATGGTACTGGCACAGGGAACGAGGGAGCGAAGGATGGATCCTTCTGAGACATGGAGCGTCTAAGCCATGGCATGGCACAGCAGCATGGGGGGGATCTAGCTTTGCATGCTAATAATCTATTAGTGTTCAGGCACCTGAAAGCTGTGCGAAGGCCCTTGCCAGGGTCCACTGTGACTTGCTCACAGGTTTGGTGAATAGGAGTTTGAATGAAGAATGGACATGAACATACAGGAGGGAGGATTATGGAATAACATGCTGAGGAGTGGAAGGAGAGAAGAAGAGAGGATAACAAAGAGACACAGAATGAGAGGTGTGATGTCAGCTGCTAGAAGATAAATATGTTGTTAGTCTCACTTCTGATTTCTTCTTTGTGTCTTTTTGTCTGTCACAAAATTAAAAATGCAACCGCATGACAATAAGCTCTCTGGCTATTTTCCTAAAATGAACAGAATAGTAGTCAGATGATAGACATGTCTTAAAATGGGCCCAAAGCTAATCAAAAAAAAGACTTGGGATTTAGGTGAATTGTAGTAATGTAGCCATCTCGGTTGAGTGTTTAAGAACTTTGCCCTCTCTTTCTTTCAGTGTCATACCTTCTCTCTCAAAATCTCTCTCACTCTCATCTGTTTCTCTTTCAGGGTTTCTTGGCGAATTTCAGCTGCTCACTTCATGCTCCACTTTCCGCAACATCAACCCAAATTACAGTGTTCGGTGCTTACATAACGCATAGCATAGGATTTGGGCTTCAATAGCAGACCAATCAGATACGATAATTTTCATCTGACTTTGGCCTATCCTCCTCAATATTCTCCTATGATGGCACACAAGCTGCCTGGGCCATCCATGCATAAGCAACACTATCTGTAGGCAAATTCGTTCGCACGTACCGATGCACAGACTCAAGTCGACACGCCGACTGTGCATGCTGACATTTAAGGAAATACAGACGGTGTGTGTATCATTGTTTGTCTGTAGGTGGGTGCAAATGAGAAGGGCTAAATAAATTATTATTCCTGCCACTGATTCATCTTTGGATCATTTTCTCAATTAATAAGTGAATCCATTGGTGTATAAAACATCTAAGATCTCACTCACAATAGAACTCAGGTTAGTGTCTTCAGATGTATTGTTTAGTTTATCCTACATGGCAGAATTTCAGAGTATTCAATTACCATTATGTAAGACCAAAAAAAGAAGCATATACTCAAATTTGATAACACAAAACTGTCAAATTTTCAAATTTTTCTTCCTGAAAAATGACTTATTAAAGCAATAAATTATCAAAACACATCATTATTGGATTGCTCTATAAATATGAAGATGCTTTTCTGAAAGGTTGCTTGTCTTGTGATAAGGTCAGGCCACCTCCAGATACTGCACAAGGGCACCTCAGAGCACTTCTTCTTTCCCCTGCAGTCTAATGTATATTAACTCTGACACTCCTTCCCACTCACACCTACAAGTAAAATACACCTCTAGTACAGTAAAAATGGCTGAGTACCAAGCCTGGGAGGCTTAGCTCTGCTGGCCTTGGTTCAAGTAGTGTGAAATAGCTTTATCTGTATTAGCCAGCTGAACATTTACCACAGGAATGGAGATATATGTTTATTCATTGCAATATGTGCTTTAATTAAGTTTGGTTAGCTTCTTTCTCCTTTCTTTGCCCACATTGTTATATAAACATAGGCAACATAATTTTCCAGGCTGGCTGTTGTCAAAAAGTTAATAAACCATATTTCTAGGGAATATTACAATTAAGCTATCTTAAATTTTGAAGTGATTTATATGCTGGTGTTTTATATGCAGTGCCAGTGGCCAGCCACAATAGAAACAAATAAAATGCAGCGACTTTTTCCCTCCTGCTTTTTCCTGCTTCTTTATACTTTCTGATAGTTTCCGCAACCCCCCCCCCCCCCCCCCCCCCCCCCCCCCCCCCCCCCGCAATTCGCTGACGTCTGTGAATTCTAATATTGAAGTGATGATTATTTTTCTCTCTCACTGATAACAATAAAAACTGTAGTGAAAAAAGTAGCCAGACGTGCAGAGGAGTAGTCGATGGTACTGAACAGGCCAATCACAAGCTCTGTGGGCTGCGCCGACTGTATCTCAACATACAGTATATATGACTCTTCGGCATATGATAATTTGACTGATGGTCATCATACAGGTTAGCTGACTTTGCATTCATCATTAACTCACCACAGAACACCGCAACTACTCCTCAACACCAGTCTCTTAATCTACAACAATGGAATATTATACGATTAAATAATTTTATTGTGAAGGTCCCACCATCCAAACTGCCAACAAACACTATGAAACTTCAGTGATCTGCAGAACCTGCCAGGTGGACCACCATCTTAACAATACTCCATCCGTAAGGCCTTTAGAAAACCACTACTGAGTAAAAGATATACAACAACTTGCTTAGAGCTGACAAATATCAGGCACTGCAGTTCACCTGGTTAATACCATTACTATACCGTTACTGCAATCAAGCATGGGAATGGCAGCATTAATCTGTGGGGGTGTTTCTAGCTGCAGGGATAAGGAGGCTAGTCAAAGTTTGCTCAAGGATGAATGCAGCCAAATACAGAGAAGACCTTGAGACCTTGAGGAAATATGCTTGGAGTGCATGAGACTGGGGCAAAGGTTCATCTTTCAGCATAACAATGACAGGAAGCATACAGCAAAGATAATGATATTTTGGATGTTGTTGAGTGGAGCGGCCCAGAAAAGCCTAGCTTTTGACACAGTAGAGCATCTGTGGAGAGACCTAAATACTCCGCGTTTGCAGGCTTCTACAATAAACAAATGAATAAATAATTAATTAAGGGTTTGAAAAATTAAAAAAAAAAAAATCTAAAAACATGCATTCACTTTGTCATTTTTTTTTTATTGAGAGTAGATATGGAAAATGTCTTTTTCACCTAAAAACGTAACTTTCCAAATTAAAGCATGTAAAAGAGTGAAAAGGCCTGACTGCTTTGTGAAGTGACTGTATATTGTCATGCTGAGGCAGCGTGTTTTGGAAAGCACAGCACTGCGTCATCTTGCCTCTGATACTAGACTGCGTTGAGCTATGGACAAAGGTCATTTGCAAGAGTAGGAGGAGACAAAAACTGTCTGACAGACCAGTTAATGGACTAGTGGGTTACTGAGGAGTCAGATAAACAGAGAAAATGTGAAAGAGGGAAATGGGCCAAGAGAAAGAACCAAAAACTAAAGCCAAGATAGGTGCAGTGAAGAAGCACATAGGTCAACTATTTTCACATCTAGCCTTTGGAGAAGATACACCAGCTCTGAAACAATAATTCCTGAAGCGAGGCAAGGCTGGAGACATACGCAAAAAGTCACATTGCATGTGCTTTTCCATAGAGGCACAAAGCTACGTTTGTTTATGTGTCTGAACAAAAGTAAAGCAGCAATCACTGCTATGAGAAGTCAAACAAAAGGTCGCTGGTGTGTGTGAGGTCAAGTAAACAACACAGAAGCTTGTGTACATGCGTGTATGGAGGAGCATACTGGAGGGGACACAGAGGGTGGAATTCTGAAACAGAGACAGTTGTTTTGGAAGGGCAATGAGATCCGCGCGTGTGTGTGTGTGTGTCCCCTCATCTCTGTGTATTTGTATGCTAGCAAAAATAGACAGTGTTGTGCCTGACTGAAACAGGTGTCCAAACATCACAACACACACAAACTCACATCCTAGAATAAAGGGACACTCCGCTTTTATTCGTCCAAGAGTTACAAAGTGATGTCGGCAAGTTTAAGTTTAGAAATAATGATTAATTATAAAATAAGAATTCTGGTTTGCTAAACTCAAAGGCTTGGCTTGAGAAACGCAACCCAACAAGTTGGACTTTCTCAAGCACCAAACACTCAAGCTCTTCCTACAGGAGCTCAGCAGGGTTGACATTTAGTGACGATCCTAGCCACTCCATCTCCAACAGAATACCGGTTTCCTTACTCTCTAAATAGTTCTTGCATAGTTTAGAGCTGGACTTTTGGTCAGTGTCACTGTTGTATGATGAAACTGGTTCCAGTCAAGCCCTGTACACAGGGTATAGCATTGCACTGCAAAATAGACTGACAGTCTTCCTTCCCTTTAATCCTGAACAAATCTTCCATCTTTCCACTATCACATTTTTTTCTGCCATGCTTGGAAGATGGCATCAATCACTCCTCCAAGCATCTTTTCATTTTTTTTAAAGTCTTGCTCTCCTCCTCACAAATCTTTCTGAAACAGCAAATAAGACTTTTTTTTCCCCCAATCTTCCTCTGGAAAAAAAAAAAAAAGTCTGTTCTTTTGGCCATTTTAATCTTCTCCTTTTACTGGCCAGTGTAAGACTTGGCTTTGTCTTTGCAACTCTGCTGAAACTGGGTCTCTGCATGCCTCCATATGTATTCCATTAGAAATCTTAAAGGATTTCTGATGAATGATTCCATCAAACATTCCTTTAATTAAAAAAAAAATGTGCCAAGCAACCTGCAACTTTTGAGTAGTGGGTGTACTGGATGTTTAACCCCCAACCATACTGAAAGTCAATACGGAAACTGTCCAACTAATTAACTTTGACTACAATTGGTAAAATCTTCCTTTTCTGTGTCAGAAAAAGTAAAATACTGTTGTTAGCTTGATAGTTAGCTTTCAACGTGAAGAGCCCACACCAGTTTCTCCTTCAAGGAAAATTTATTCAGAATTTTAAAAATCTTTTTAATTAAAAACATATTCAAACATGGAAGTTGTGACACCTGTGTTACAGTGGAAGCACAGCATGTAGAAAGACTGATGGTTGAAGAAGGCAGTCTTTGTATTTACACGTTTTTTCACTCACTATCTGCCCTCTCTACATTACACACATGCCTGCTCTTTCCTCTGACAGTACCAGAAACAGTTTCTTTCACTCAGAAAAGAAACCGAGTGTGTGTGTGTGTGTGTGTGTGTGTGTGTGTGTGTGTGTGTGTGTGTGTGTGTGTGTGTGTGTGTGTGTGTGTGTGTGTGTGTACAATATAAGCATTTATGTGCATGCAAGCATGCTTGTGTGTTTAAAACCTAATTTGTCTGTGGGTAAACCCATCTCTGAGGGCTGTATTAGAGGCATTATGCACTGTAATGGGCTGACATGTTAATCTGAAACTCTATTCTCTGTAGCTAATGAACATATCCATCCTAGCCTGTGTGTGTGTGTGTGTGTGTGTGTGTGTGTGTGTGTGTGTGTGTGTGTGTGTGTGTGTGTGTGTGTGTGTGTGTGTGTGTCTGTGACCATGTATGTGTGCCAAAATGGCACCATCCCACTTTTATGATGCTGGCGAGGCAAACACAAATGCCAAGGTGATGGAGGTTTGTGTCTTTTGAACAATGACAACGCTGAAGAGTGCTGAATTTTGAATTGCTAGCACAGTTCATTTTTACATGTGTGCATGTGTGAGTGCGCATCTTTGGAGGGGAGGCACAGATCTGACAGTTTTGGGTCAAACCAGTCCCGTGGAGTCAAGAAACCTACAGAAGACATAGCAAAACACAGCGCACACATGCACATGCCTAGTAGGTGAAGATAACAAATGTTTTTTTTTTTCAGGCAAAAGGAAAGAAAGAGTGCTCAGTTTTGGGCAAAAAAAGAGAGTCTGTATTGCCATGCCAACACTCATACATCAGTCTGCACCTTGGGAGCAGAGCGGACTGAACACATGCATACAGAGAAAACCTCACATACCACACGCATGTAACTAGGGGGCTACACAGCAGAGGTGGCAAGAGCGAATGCAAAGCTGTTACATTGTAATGCAGTTGAGGGCATAAACACACCAGCTTTGGTCATTAGAGAGCAACAACATATCAGCCTAATTACCACCGACACATATAGGAAAGTGGGGTCACGAGCATTGCCAGCTGCTACAACATTGCTCTTATACACAGTATTCATCACATCCAAACCTGAGATTTCAGATGCCATATGATTTTATGTTACCCCCCTTCCCTACACACACACACACACACACACACACACACACACCAACATAATTTCAAAATGCACTCTGCAATTTCCAATAATGCATCAGGGCCAGGCAATCCTCATTCCTCAGCTGAGCAGCGCAAAACTGAGTCAAAATCAATTGCAACTGAGATTTTTTTCATTTCTCTGTCTTGCTGCCTGCACTGTCCATTGCATCACCTCTCCATTCTGTGACTGTTGTGGAAATGACCACAGGTGTGTTTGCCATGTGTGCGTGCGTGAGTGAGCGTCGTGCTTTGAGAGAGAAAGCGAGAGACAGCTTATGCATGTGCTCGCCAGCCATAATGTCTGCATAATGTCCCCGAGGTCTCTGACTGTATAACTAATACTTGTATTATTGCTAGAATAAAACATTACGCTGAACCCAGCAGGATTAGAAAACAAGCATGACAGCCTCTTCCCACTCTCCCTCACTGATACACACACACACACACACACACACACACACACACACACACACACACACACACACACACACACACACACACACACACAAGCAAACACACACACACGCATGCATGTGTGGAAGCAAGCAGCCCAAGGCCATGTACACTAGCAAGCAGCCATGTTTCTTTCACAAGAGGCTGCAGCGAGCTTGTCATCATCAGCATGATTCCCTCCCTCCCTCCCTCCATCACACACACACACACACACACACACACACACACACACACACACACACACACACACACACACACACACACACACACACACACACACAGCATACTGTGACATCATGCCACACATTTAGACCAGGGGGTCAGAGGCTAACATAGCTTTATGTGCTGAGGCTTCATTGTCGTCATGGTCTGTGACTTTAACAGCCCTTATTCAGCTCTCTTTCTCTTAAAGACACACATAAGGGCGACAGATGTCAAAGATAGCCCACAATACAATCAAGTCCTTTCGCTCCAATTTCCACTGACAGGCCGGTCACCACATGCAGAGGTGTTTCCACTTAGTTAATTACTGGTAGGCTCTGCCCTCTCCTCCTGCAGGCAGGGCTCTCAATGCCAGGCTCAGACCTCTACATGCAGAGTCAAGAATCTCTTAGTGAGTGAAAATCTCCCATTTATTTTTGACCCACCTTTCAACCTACTACATTACCTTTCTGCCTACTAGACATTTAGATCTTCCTTTCTGGCACCCTGCCACTTATGAGCTTTTGATGTGACATGTGCATGCATATCCCCATCATCTTCACAGATATCCCAAGACGTGATGGAGTGTTAGAGGGGATCCCCAGAAGATATAGGCTATAAATATTAAATTACATTTTAACAGGGGGTACTATCCCAGGTTCTCAGATTCTGGCAACAGAGCAAGACCTGCAAGACCTGCCTTGCTTACTAAGTTATTACCACCAGACCTGTGTCATTCATTCATTCAATTAATCAAATTTTCATTTAAATGAACACAATTCTCTTGATTCCTAGTAAGCCTGCATCTTTTTGTGCCAAAGACTTTTGGGGCTCAGCAAAGCTGGTTCTGGCTGGTTAGTGATCCATAAATTTAAGACCCCCTTCACCTATCTATAACCTCTCGTTACATAATCCAGCAATTTATAATGACAAACTGAACAGTGCTTTTCCCTTGGACAAAACCAGGACTATCTAACCCCACACCCCGGCCTGACTCCCCACCCCCCAAGGCCGGCTGCTCCTCACCTGAGGCAGCGCAGCGTTGATCTGCCGCTGGAGCACGTCCCTCTCGTGCAGCGCCCCCTGCAGCTTAGTCTGAGACTGAATGAGGGTCTCCTGAGTCTCCCTGAGGGACTCCAGCAGCTTGTCCCTCTCGTCCAGCATGTTGACCATCAGTTGTTCGAAGTTGGCCTCCTGGTCCGAGCCATTCGGGACGCCGCCGGTGCCTCTCGGAGGACCAGCCGAGTCTCCTTCGCTGATAGTCGGCATCACCTCACACATCATCTTTCCTGCCCTGTGGTCTGGGCAACGCTATAGGACAGTGTCGCTGTCGGGATTGAGAAGGAATATGTGTGTGGGTTACAACCCTGATAAACAGACTTACAGTAACTGATAAAGAGGGCCCATTAACGCCCCGTAGGAACGGACATTCAAAGCAATCGCAGATACGCACCTTACTCCCAACACACTGGAGCTCTATTTCTCATGCATCAAACGTGCGTTCTTACGCTTTATATCGCCATACCTAATCAGAGTGACTGAAATGATGAGACGATCGCTGACGTTTCATCCATATTAACCGGCGTTTTTTCACCCCGTGAGCAGATCCGCCCTGCCCGGCGCGCCATGCACTCACATGTACAAATCCCGGCGTGATGTGATTGACAGCTCAGAGATAGACGGGTACGTTTGGAGGGGTGGTGCCCGCGAGCACGACGGAGATCATAGTAGGTACATTGGGAGGAAAATTAAAACCAGAGGAAAATATCGGAGAACCGATCGGCGTCCTTATTCCTGTGGATAGTGAGAGCGACTCTTATCTGCATCCGCCTTCTCCGCTTCCATCTCTTCACACCGCCGCCGAACCGATGCTCACTCCTCCTCCCAGTCCCTCTGTCACAGAAACGCACACACACATTCACTCACTAGCGCGCGCCCCCACAAACCCACGCACACACATACACACACTGCAGTTGTCACTACCAGACTACAGCTTTGGGAGTACTGGGACCTAGACCCCAGGATTACCCTGCAAACGCCTGCGCCATGTGTGCGTAACAGAGGACTGAAATTAGCTGACGCCCATTCATGCCACACCGAACATTTAGACTACATAATATTCCAAGATCGAGCTCAGAATCCAACCTTAATTGGTGAAGTGTAATTAACTTATCACATCAGCACCACTAAGCACATCGCTGACCTGACAGCTCCTGGGAGATGATGCCCAGTCAAGTGGCAGCAGTTTAACCTGTGGAGCGCACCCTGGAGGACTTGGAATGAACCTGAAGATTGTAAGCGTTAGTCATGTTAAAGGTAAAAAAGGGGAAACAAGACACCTTGGATATATATAGTGCTTGTTAGCTGTGCAATAACCTGAATTACTATCACAGGCTAAATATAACACACACACACACACACACACACACACACACACACACACACACACACACACACACACACACACACACACACACACACACACACACACACATATGTATGTATCGATATTCCATTAATTTTAGACATAAATGTGGTGCATGAGTGTAATCTAGTCACTTATTCACAAATCAGTGCATTATAGGCTACAAACACACAAAAAGTAACAAAAGAAATCCACAGGGCCATGAGAAACCGGGACTGTTGTGGATGTGCTGATAAAGTGATAAAATTAATATTGAGCACAACTGAGTTCAGCTTATTTGAGTGACAGTTTTAGTTTCTCATGCAGTAACATGGGAAAATTAATTGCCCACCCCTGGTTTAGATGGTAGTTTGACGCCATACTGTGCATTTCAGTTTTGTGATTTTTACTTTAAGGGAAACAGCCACTGTGCTTCTCTCAAAACTTGCAAATGCATTAAAAGTACATGTAGCAACCTTTTCTGGCCATAACACCCTATAACTCTCTCATATAACTAAGCCACTGCCATTTCAGAAAATCAGCTATAATCTTTGTCTTTGGAAGAAAATCAGCAACATGGAGAGAGGGGAAAGCAATTAATATAAAAGTGATGAGCAAAGAGAAGATGGTTATGACTGACTGTGCTAGGATCAGATTTGTAACGAAATGTGCAGATGGACCTATGCAGCCAGTAAAGGCAAAACTGGATGTTACTAAGATTACAGATTTGAGAGGTTATAAATTCTTACTGAAAGATAGAGGGAAATTAAATGAAGCTGGAGATTTCAGAATCAAATGTATGGCAAACATCTGAATGACGTGTCACAGCTTGTGCCAATCAGATGTTGTCATTTTAATAACCCCACAACCGCCGCCGCATCATGTTTAGCCTTCATGGCTTTGGCACCATGAAAAGGCTGAGAATCTAATTCCAGGCACGCTCCCTGGCTGCATTCATTTTTGGCTGCATGCTTCACTGATTGTCCAGCAGTGTGTTAGTGGTGTCACATCATTCATTGCCACATGATGTTGATATTTTTCATTCTTTTTCACTGTAAAAATACTGGCATAAATACAGTTAAATATTCATAATAATATTATATGCATAAATAAGTATTGGGCCCTATGCTCCACAGGAAGCAAATAGATATAAGTAAGTTCAGTCATATATATATATATATATATATATATATATATATATATATATATATATATATATATATATATATATACATACATATTTTTTTTTTTTTGCAAATATGAAATTTCAGTGCAAAAGACATCACAGCTGAAACTCTTAAAGCCGTTACTCAGTACTCGTGTTGGGCATGCTTGCAGACGGTTGAGTTTTAGAAGCAGTGATGGTTATTTGCCGCAACCTAGTGGTAAAATAGTTTTTCTGCAGCAGTGTTCCAAACCAGCATTTATAACTCTGACCTTTACTTGATGCTTTGTTTTCAGTAGAAGCATTCTTGATTTAACCAAATAAAACTCTGCTTGAACTTGGTATTTATTATGCTCTCACAACAGTGCTGTCTTCACTGGTTGGTAATTTGGACACCACAGCCCCTGTTTTGAACTTACTTTCTAATGTATATTTTTAAAGTAATATAAGGTGTTTTCCTGTATTTGGATGCAGTCTTTTGCTTAGTTATAAACTGTTTACGAATGTGAAGTTAGAGACTCATTTGTTTTAATTTAGTCCAAGTTCTGGGCAATATTACCGCATGGATTATGCACACAAGTGAGAGTTTCCTATATCTGAATGGTGAAGCAAGTGATTGGGACTGTCACCTTATAGCAACAAGGCTCTGGATCTGAAATTCTTGGTTGGCTAGGCCTTTCTGTGTGGGACTTGCATGTTCTTTGTGTGCAGATGTCAGGTTAATTTGTGATTCTAAATTGGCTTTAGTTGTGGATCTCACTGCGTTGGCCTGGTGACCAGGGTTTACGTCTCTTCTCTCCTGTCATGAGCGGGGATAAACTTGAGCCCCCTGCAGCTGATAAGAAAATGGATAAATGGTGAAACTAGTTGGTTAAATAAAGACGCTGTGTTATAAAAAGGAACTATCCTTTTGAAATAAACAGACGTTGTAATGTATTTGCCAGAACAGCATCTTTGGACCTGAGACAATCAAAGGGTTGATGACAGCTCTGATCGCAGTGGAGAAGGAGATTATTTTATTCTTATCTCCTCTCACTCCAAGTCTAAAGTCTAAGGAGATCAGAGGGATGCTTTGATGTTACTTAGCTGTTAAAGGGTAATTTGTAATGGCCAGATATTTGAGGACAACCTCTGCTTTTTTATCTTTAAACAGCAGCTAGGATTTCTGTGAGGAAAATATTTCACAATTTGACAACATTGTTGCTTGTGGATGTCCTGGGATGCTTGTAACACTATTTCAAAGTGGTCAGTGAATACAGCACAGAATTTATAATGAGTTCTTCCAGTGATTTCCCTCTCTTACTGACAGTAAGTCTGCTCAGTGGCTTGGTGATGTCTGGGCAGCTTTAATGGTGCATTAGTGGCAGAGTGATAAAGTATGTCTTCTTATATGACGTGACTGTGATAGCACTTCAGCCGGCAGCAGTCTCTGGATAATCAAACAAACAAAAGAGTGAGTAATCTGACTAGGATTCCCGATTACATACAATTAGGCCTACACATTGTTGCTCCAAAAATAGAGTAAAATGTAACATAAATAATTAAACTGAAGTCTTTTTTCTAACAAAATGTAACACATTTTAAATGGCTGATAAAATAATGAGGCAGACACACTGTGGTCCAGGTGGTTTACTGAAATATTAAGAATCGCCTACAGATGGCAGTAGTGTACGGCAAGGACGAGAGCGGAGACGATACTCTCGCGTTATTTGCAACATCACGTCAGTCCATGATGGCTGAAGATCCTGGCGGAACATTTTTCAATTTCTCTGTCATTTTTCTTTCTTTCTCTTTACCTCAGCTTGCCATAGAGACATGGCAGGACTCACAGCTACGTTAAGCGTCCACAGATCTCTGGTGTCGACATGCCCAAGAAAGGGAACCGAAAACGGCTGAAATTTAAGGCCGGGGACGTTTGTTCGGAATCAGGTAGGATACGGTTAGCCAGCAAGCTAACTCGCCCACTGTTAGCTCCTCATATTCTGCTGAAGTTTCTGTCATGTTTCCCCAAATTTACAAAGCCATAGTGATTCAGAAGTCATTCTGCAGTTTTTCAAGTGTCGGCCCTGAGTAATGTTACTTGTATTGTTTGTGTTATTGCGTTAAGAAGGGAAATGAATTTGAGATCACGTGACAAATCAGCAGTGTGCGCTGGTAAGCTGTACAAAATGTGACACCGTGAAAAGTGCAGCTTATTATCTGCCCGTATTTTTCTTAGTCACTGTTGCTGATTATGCTGATGCCGACCCAGCCGTTGTGAAGTCGGGGAGGGTGAAAAAGGCTGTTGCAAATGCGATTGAAAAAGAAGGTAAACCTTTGATGGCAGGAAGCATACTGTCATTCATTCCTGTCCTTGTTGGAAGTCTTGGTGCTTTACTTCTAATCTTCTGTTTCAGTAAAATTACTCTGCGGCCTGGAGGCATCGCAGGGTGCTGTAGAGGAAGTCCTCTCCTCCACAGTTAGTGTAAAAGCAGACGCTTTGTGCAGTAGTGATGAGCTGGATCCTGAAGAAGATGGAGAAAGTGAAACTAAAGTGGGCCGCAAAAAGAAGAACAAAAGGAGAAAGGGTATTATTTCATTTTAGCATTAATAATACACTCACCACAGGTTTCTAGCATGAAAAAACAACAAAATTTACATTCAGTAAAAATGGCAACAGAACAAGCCTTTATTTTACATCAGTCATTTCATTTTGGGGTGGCTGTGGGTCAGACAGTAGAGTGGGTCATTACCAATCGGAAGGTTAGTGGTTCGAGTCCTCCAATCTGTCTGTCAAATATCCTTGGGCAAGGTAAAAACCCTGAGTTGGGGAGGTGGGGAACAATTTAGCTGTATGCCAGTGTATAATGCAACCAATCAAAAGCACACTAAGCAAGCAAACACCCTCAATAATTTCTACACCTAATTAGTTTCAATGCAGCCCATGAAAAAATGCACATCCAATGCATTTGCGCTGACTGGGGACCAACCTGAGTGAAGTCAGCAGCTATAGTAATGGGGGAAGAAATCAAATCTAGAAAACCAGCCAAGCAAGCATTAAAAAAAAAACAAACAAAAAACTCCACCTAATCTGCCCCGAGAGGAGCAAAAAACAGTGTCTTTTGCCCAGTACTGGCTCACTTGCCAGGAAGGACAAGACCAGTGTTTCTCAAGCAGTGGGGCACAGGAACATGATACTCACCCATTCATATGAATGGGTGAGTGTGTCCAAACTTCTGACTGGTACTGTATATATAATTTTTTTTTTTAAACTTCCTACTGATTGTGATTTCTTTTTTTCTTTTTTTGCATATAAATCTTCACAGAAAACAGCGAGAGCAGTGACGGTGTAGATTATCCGGTGGACATTTGGTTGGTGCTCTCCTCTTATATTCGGCCTGAGGATGTGTGCAGATTTGCTCTAATCTGTAGGAATGCCTGGACGGTCACTTGCACTGCAGCTTTTTGGACCAGACTCTATAGGAGGTGAGGCAGTTTTGTAATATTGTGCAGGTAGTAATGAAAATATTGGCCCAGAGGAGTCAAGTGTTTCTGTTTTCCTCTCTTGAAGGCACAGTGTACATTAATGTTCCACTGGTTACTGTAATCATGCGTGAGAAGGGTGCTATGTGATTCACTTACCAGCAGTAGTTCATGTGGAATACTTGGAATAATGTAGTACAATTTCCTATTTTTACACCAATCTGAATTGTAAACATTGCCAGCATAGTGGAAAATTATTAAAATATGTCAAAACAGGCAACAGTCCTTGATACCATATCATTAGTATTGTGATAGAAGAGTTCTTGAATGTAGTAAAGACTATAAAACGGTGCAATGAATTAATGTTAACATCACTTAATATTGTTTTTTTCTGCTGTCTCTTTTTTAAAGACACTACAGGATTGATGTTGAGCTGCCATTTCGCCTCCAGCTTGGCTCTATTGAGAAAATGCGTTTCCTGCGGGCCTGTGTGATTCGGTCCCTTTTCCACTTGTATGAGCCGTTTACCTTGCGTGTGTCAAAAATTCCTTTACTGCCAGAATCCACGCCCACTACCGTGCTCAACTCCAAGGTAAATTTAAAGACATGTTGCTGTAGTTGATGTAGAGCTGTTTGACTTATATTCTGGATCTGATGGCATATGACTGATATTTGTCTGTGATCTCTTCCTTGTAGTTGGATAGAAAATAAATCAGTGTTTATTTATAAAGAGCTTTGAGTTACAAGTTTTTCAATATAATTTTGGGCTTGAGGATGCAAGTTAGTCCTAAGAGAACAAACTATGACCTTCTAGTGCGGTATTTGTTTTTACTGAAAACTCTGCTCTCACTGGTTCCACGTGAAAAATATGTATTTCTCAGTTTGCTTTGTTTAACTTCCTTCACGAGCAATGAACCGAGAGGAAACATAACTATGAATGTTTGTAAAGAGGGAAAACTCCCAGCTAGCCTTTCATTGTGGAAATCTCTGCCTTTTTCCTTTTACAGTGTTTACTCTTCTGGGTCAAAAAGGTGTCCGGGACTCGGTCTGAAACACTTTGGGAGTTCAACTTCAAATTTTTAAAGCAGGTAACAGGGTTTTTCATTATGTTTGTCTGTATCTACCAGTGAATGCTTGGGGTGGGCATTTCAAATGCTATTCTGTATTCACTGGGAACTATTCGAATCCTCAAAGATCACGTGATCTGCTGCACTCGCAGATGATTCAGGTGTTCTTCCTCTGGTAGAAAACCTGTTTTATTTTTGCTGTTTGTTGTTGGATGGCAAATAGCTTTCATGTGCATTACCACCACCTTCTGGCTGCAGAGGTGCATTACATCCTCCTCGGCACTGCTTAAAGTGATTGAAGGAAGATTTGAAAATAAATCATCTATCCCTACATGGTACAAGGCCAAGAGGTCCACCAGGCCAAAATTGACCACCACCTGAACTGGGAATTTTTATTTTATTTTAATTTTTTTAAAGACAAATGCTACAACAGTTAATTTGCTAATGCATCTTATTGACTTTCTGTCACTGTCAACTTTTTTTATAGCTAAAAAAATGGTTTAAAAAAACCTGAAAGAGTTTAAAAAATGAAATACAGGCCCTGCAAGTGTTGATTGATTACTGTTTTACCTGTTCAGTTGCTCTCCATCCACTTAGGTCCACTAATTAAATTATACAGAATCATTTATCACTAACAGCTTTTCTGGCAAACACTGTTTCATTCATAAATAGCTGTTGATGGCATATTGTGACTTCTGCTGTCACGTGTGTATTTTGAGTGTGTCTCTTTGGTAATCTTTATCTCAGCAGGGAAACGGTAAAAATGGTTGTGCCAAGTCTTTGCTCATGCCTAGACAGTATGAAGACGTTCACATGAATCCAGATTCTGACTGCTACGTGCTTCAGGTCACCACCCTCAACTTCATCTTCACCCCAGTAGTCATGGGCATGACGCTGAGCCTGGCAAGTAGCTCTTGGTTTTTGGCTGCTTAAATGTTCCTTTGAGTACTGGCATGTCTCTGGAGCTTGAAAAAAGCGATTGGACTTCTTTAGGTTTTTTTTGAAAAAGTTTCACATCTCATTCGAAAGGCTTCTTCAGTTCTTAACCAGATTATGGAGAGTTCCAGGTATTTATACCCTAGTGGGGGGTTGTCCCCTGGAGGTGGTTGCTGACCCACTATTGCTTTGTTTTCAATAAACTTAAGGAAGTCCAATCGCTTTGTTTCAAGCTCCTCTATGACCTGGATGACTGAGAACCTACACTGACCTATTGGCATGTGTTATTCTGCAGTTGACTTTTGCAAGATAGCAGTGTCAGTTAACTTTTGACTGGTACTGTATATAAAGAGATTTACTCTGAAAGCAGCTGTCTAGTGACATATACAACCAGTCAGTCAGTTGTTGTGGTAACTCTTGTGACTTGAATGATGTAAAAGATAAATTACTACTCCCAACTAGTGCACTATTTTCTCTGATCCATCCATTTTCTTTCACTTATCCATGGCCGGGTTATTGGAGCAGGAGCCTAAGCAGAGAAACCCAGACTTCTCTCTCTCCAGCTGCCACCTCCAGCTTATCCGGGGGGAACACTGAGGTGTTCCCAGGCCAGCTGACAGATAATCTCTACAGCCTTTCCTGGGTCTGCCCCGGGGCATCCTCCAAGTAGGACATGCCTGGAACACCTCGCCCACGAGAGTCCGTGTACTTTTTGGTCATTCATTTTTCCGTTATGAAAATGGATATTAAAAAATGAAAAACAGATTTAAAATTTTTTAAAATTTTTCTTAAACTGGAAGTTTAACACCGTCATCAAGGCAGCTCAATTCACATAAATGCAAAGCGCTCAGTTTTATTTGACGCTTGCTCTTGTCAGTGTGCGGTTTTCAGAGCTGTTAGTTGGGACGGCTTTAGAACTACATTCTGAAGAAATTGTAGACATGGCAAGAAGGGGACCGTCTTCTACAGCAATCTCTGCGGTTATTTCACATTGCTGTGGAGAAGAAAGGGGGCTCTCCCTGAGGAGCATCAGGAGATTTTGCACAGAAAATGGCTCACGTGGATTCTCTGATGCACATCTGCAGGTGAGGGTGTCAAAAGCCTAAGAGGCAAATGCCTTGCAATAACTTTACAGTGGTCAATGGAAAAGTTTCTCTGATGCCACAAAAAAAACAAAATAAGAAGACAGACCATTTTTTTGGTTTTCTATTCTTTGCGAATTTGTTTTGATTTCAAAGGGAAAAATATAAATATAAGTCATGTTACATTATATGGATTTGGAGTATGAAATGAAACTGAAAAAAAAAAATTCTGTGTTTCATTTTTAAATATCCATTTTCAAAACGGAAAAACAAATGACCAAAAAGTACACGGAGCCAGGAGGCACCCTAATCACATGACTGAATCACCTCAGCTGGCTCCTTTTGATGTGGAGGAGCAGCAGCTCTACTCTGAGCCCCTCCTAAATGACTGCACTCCTCACCCTAGCTCCGAGGGAGAGGCCAGCCACCCTTCAGAGGAAACTCTTTTCCGCCATTTGGATCCACGATCTTGTTCTTTTGGTCACTACCCAAAGCTTGTGACCATAGGTGAGCGTAGGGATGTAGATTGACCTGTAAATCAACAGCTTTGCTTTTATGTGCAGCTCTCTCTTCAGCACGGTGGGCCGGTGCAGCGTCTGCATCACTGCAGCCATGGCCCCAATCCCTCTGTCAGTCTCCCACTCCCCTCTCTATTGAACCACACCCTGAGTTACTTAAACTCCTCCACGCGGGGCAGCAACTCGTCCCTGAGCCGGAGTGGGCACTCCACCCTTTTAGGCCATGTCCTCAGACTTGGAGGGGTTAAATCTCATATCTGCTGCTTCAAAGTTGGCTGTGAACCGCTCCAGCATGAGCCGGAGGCCATCACCCGATGAAGCCAACAGACTGCGTCATCCTCAAAAAGCAGAGATGAGATTCTGTGGCTATGAAGGTGGAAGCTTTCCGCCACTTGGCTGCACCAAGAAATTCTGTCCATAAAAATTATGAACATAATCAGTGACAAATGGCAGCCCTGTTTTCATGATGAAATCCAATTTAATGTTAAATAAAATTTTCAAGACAAAAATGGCAACCATTCAGCTGATGTGACCTATTAACATGCTTTACCGGTTAATTATTTTTACTTGGATTTACTGTGTAAAACAGCTTGAAGAAATTTCAAAAAGGAAGCGCTGCTTATTGTCAGCGGTCAAAATAAGATTTAGTGTGAGTGAAACTGCATCTGCAACTTTTGATCAGCCACACAGGAAGGCTTCAGAGAGCTTGTATGAGTCATTTGTTCACGAATGCCTTCCTCTGAGGATGTACAAATGAGAGGAAGCTTTGATAACACTGCACTGGGTTCAGGAGAATTCTATTATTTCATGAGCAGGGCTTCAAATTATTGAGTTATTGGGCAGATAGTGGTGAGGGCTTCACCTGTCAGGAACCAAAGGGTTCAGCAAACTCTTTTGGATGTGTGGTTGTGATCATTGTATCAATCATACATGTGATCTACGCTCTCTTAAAATTTAGTCTCAGCTACATAAAAAAGACAGAAGTGCACTAAATTATTTGTTAAAGAAATGTTAAAGGTATTATGGAGTAACATTTTAAGCGAGCATTAAATGCTAAATTGTACTTCTGTTGAGTTTAACTAAACACCAGATTTAGTCATTGTGGAAATTCAAAATTTCCACTGTAGAGAGTTATTGCAGGATATTATAAGACTTTTTTTTTTTTTTTTTTAACTGTTGTAACTTTTAAAGAAAAAAAGAAAATTTGTGTGATTATTTTTTTTTTTTTTTTTTTTTTTTTGCAAATAAAAATGCAAAGTTACCATATACATTTCCTTGCCTGGTAAAGGTATAATTGTCTTCTGAGTCAAAGATTTTTAAAGTGCAACTTAAAGAATGAGCTCATGCACCATTCTCAGTCCGGAGCTCCTCTTCTTAACTACACTGTCCACTTCTTGTTTTTCCTCATAGTTCACAATCAATGTAAGCACAGACATGCGCCACCACCGCGTGCGGCTCGTGTTCCAGGACTCGCCCCTCCAGCGGGGGAAGAAGAGAGCAGATCAAGGTGGGACCCAGGTGGTGCTGGATCCTGTACACAGTGTGAAGCTCATGGACTGGTGGCATCCACAGTACCCCTCCTTACTCTACTCATGAGTGACTCTCCTCAGATCCTACTACAGCAGGCCATTGATCAGGAACTTTATCTCACCACACTCGTAAAGCAGATTAAGAATATTTGATCTGTGTATCATGTTTAGTAAGGTTGTTTTTTTGTTTTTTTTCTTTCTTTTACCCATTATGATTGTCATTGTTAGATGTTTAGTAAAAGCCAGAACTGCCTGGCTCAAAGTGAGACAGTCTGATCATACACTCATGGGAGAGGGGAACGTGTAGTATAATAGGTGCAACCAGCTGCAGCCCGCCAGTTGTTCCCATAGACAACATTGTTGCATGTTGAATATACACATATAACACATTTTATTCTGGATTACAAAGTTCAGAGAACTCATGGAGGCATGGATTAACGGGGTGGGGAATTTGTACTGTCCCATCCTGATTTGTGTTTATTCATTTGTAAAGTTAGCTTAAATTATTTTGGCGTGTTGCTGCAACAACTTTTCAATTTGATTTATTTTGAAGCATCCTCACTTAGTGTTGTGTGAAAATGACTGAATCAGCTCTGCACTGAAGGGGCCAAAGATGATTTACCTCAGCATCATTAGCTGATCAGGCAGTGTTTTTTTTTTTTTTTTTTTTTTCCACTGTTTCTTGGTTAATAATATCTTGATTGTCTTTTTGTGGCTCATGTGAGCTGTGTCATTTACTGCCACCCTTGCAGTGTTTCTTTGCTCTCAACTTTGAATGTGTTCAGTGTCTTCATATGTGTTTGAATGTGAGTACAGCTCTCCCTGGCATATGATGATTGGGGGGGAGAGATACCACTGACACTAATTTATCCATCCATTGGAAAGTCCTAGTGGACTTTTTTTTTTTTCTCCACACCAGACAGTTTGACTTTGGGAATAGTTTGTGAAAGCACAGGTGGGTTATTGATGAGGCTAAGTTTTCCTGTAAGCCATCGCAGTAAGTCAGCATGCAAAAGAGCAAGACCTCCCCCAGGTGTAACGTAGCAATCATTCAGAAACCTGTGCTTTCCCTACTGTGGCAAGTTCAAAAGTCTGTTGTTTAACATGAACTTACTTGCACATCTACTATGAAGGGTAAAAAAGTCATTAGATTAACCATATGTAGTTTTTTTTTGGTGGCAGTACCCTTTAGCAGAGGACGGCTGGATGTTTTGGTTGGCAGCTGTTGATTGTTTTCGAGCGGGATGTAATTTTAACAAATCAAAGCTCCTTTAAAACATCAATCACAGTAGTAAAATTAAAAACTGAAACTGCCCATTCAAAATTCTGTGTCATCTCTGAACTGTTGGGTGGACATTTTGTTTCCCTCTCATGGTCATGCGAGGTATTAACATACACTTTATATTCATGTTACTAGTATAAAACGGTCTTCTGGGATCCACATAACTGAGATGTGAATTTTCTGGAACTTTTGGCTCCAGGAGGCGCCGCATGGTCTTCCTTCCCATCTCAAGGAAATATAATAGCACAGGGATGCACTCATGCATGCAGTGTAAATAGGCTGAAATTTGGTAACTGGAGATGACTCAACACTGGATGCCGTGAAAGCCAGGAAGATGAGCCTAACAATAAAATAACCATAAAAGTGGCAAAATAATGGGTTTTAAAAGCAGTAAAAATGGAGATTCTCCTTTCGTTTAGGTCTTTGGGGTGTTTTTGTTGAAGTTAGAGGACTTGAAACTTTGCAGTCAACAGGCATCACGTCACTGTCTCAAAAATAGCGTGTCCTCTGCTTCACACGATAAACCTACATTTCCCACAAGCCCCTTTGCGCTTTGCCATTGGCGGTGGCACAGGTGACCGCGGACGCTCCGAGTCGTGACAACTTGACCGTCAAAACGAAAACAAATTGGCTAACGGAGTGTCAGCGGTTGTACACGCGGTGTTGGTATGTGGAAATACGGGAAAAGTCAAAACTTTTAAATTGGTCTAAGACTCGCCTTGTGATAGCTCCTGACGGGCTTGCTACTAGAACATATAGAAGTGGCCACGCACTTTTCCGGAGCCTGGCTCTTTGTACTGTCTGACCTTCAGAGCGGGTAAGTTAATTTCACCAGCGCCACAGAAACTTAGCCTCTGCTGAAGCGCTCCTGCGCCTGGAAACCCCGTGAAAGCAAAATATAAGTGCGCCTTTCTCGCTTTCCATGCAAACTTGTGCGATTTATTAACTTAAAAGGGAATAAATGAAAAATTGACCAATTCTTTATTTGGTTCTTTTTGGGAAATTAAAAGCGTAACTTTACTGAAATAAATGCAAAGATAAATTGTGCATATATAGGCAGCAAGTATCAGAAATTTAACGTCATCGTCGAGGATATTTGTTCTACAAATGTATTTTTTACCATTGTGAATATATTTGTAGAAAAACGGAGACATTCATTCTTATATTACCATTTCCAGGTTTATTGTGTTAGATATTTTGTAGGTGTAGTTTTACTAAAACAAAGCAAAAATAAGTAAAGTAAAACTATAATTTAAAAGTAAAGAAACATTCCTCTGTTTGCCTTTGTGATGAAAACTGTTATCGCTGGTTAGATCACAGTGCTGTGCACCATTTTTCCCTTTTACTGTCCTCTGCGAGTCTGCTGGGAGCTGCCCCTCTTGCCATTTATAAGCTGCAGCCAGGCCGGTATCAGTAACAACACCTCAGCCCTGGGGTATGCTGCTATGTATAAGTCTGTGACTGTACAGACTGTATTACTGCCCTGCTTGTTCAAGTGCTTTGCTTTAAAGTTATGTAAGGTGCCAGCATGAAAATAATGAAGGCAACGCTGATCATTTATACTCTTAGCACAGAGGGCTTTTCCATGTGTTTGCTATTTGCTGTGTGTGTGTGTGTGTGCATGTACTGTATGTATGCTATGTAGAAAGTAGCATTTGTTAGGACTGTTGCTGTAATGCAGTGCTATTGGATAATAGTGAAGACGCGCACATACCTGGGATTTAGCTGTCATTTCAGCATGAAATAAAAGTTTTAGCGTGCTTTATTTGAAATGTGGTTAAACTGTTTGACCAACAATTGCACTCGCCCAGAAATCATTATAATAGCAGCATCCGTCACTTGCAGCATTAATGTTTTTGAGGTATTCCCTAATAAACGCTGAAATAAAAGTTCAGCCCTCTTATCTTTTAGAGGAAGCCCCCCCCCCCCCCCCCCACACACACACACACACACACACACACCTTAGTTTTACCATATACTTTTCCTCCTGATTATCTGGTGCAGTGGCTCTAACACCCCCTCAGTCTGAGAATACATTACACATCAGCATTTGACATTAGGCTCTCTTTCATGACCCATGGCCTCTCCAGTCATACATACTGTTCTAAATTCTTTTATCTTTCCTACCGTCATTCTGTGTGCTTGTCTTGCAGATTTGTGAAGGCTGGATTTTAGGGGACTGGAGCATATTTCTTTTATTTGCCTTTGCCTCGAATCATTTCCAGTAAAACGAGTTTTGCACAGAGGTATCGCTGGGATCAGTCTACCCCACTTGACAGTTCAGGATTCTTGGTGACACGTGAATTTGTGTATGTGGATTTTGATATACAAGACAGACAGAGCTGTGAGGCATGAGAATATCTATCTACATGTCACCCAACTATGAATATGCACATGAATGGGTTTAGGCCGGCTGTAGGTCTGAAGGAATAATAGATAATTTGATCCACATGCATAATTTGAAACTTTTCTCCTTCTGCCTCTGGTTGGATTGTCTCTGCATCTCCCTCATGACTGTGAATCCATGAATGAAAACATTTTTTGTTGTGTAACCAATCAGGACAGATAGAACAACTGTGTGCTGGCACTGACACATAGTTTAGCTGTAACTAATCCGGTGCTACCATGTCAATAAACCAGTTATAGCTTTGTCATTTTATCATGTGCCTTGAGGCATGTTTACATAACCAGCATTGTACTGCTTGTGAGCTAAATCTTATTAAATAAATCATAGATTGCTGGACATACATCTACAGCCTCCTATATAACACAGTAATTCGATAAGCAGACGAAATTTGCAAGTCCTGAGAGTAAATGTGTGCATGTGGAAGGTGTGTGTGCAGCTGTTTCGACTTTTAGCGTGTCTACAGTGTAAACACACAGATAAGAATGGGACTAATGCTCATCGTGAAACCAGTGGGGTTACGGAGTGCATGTCCTACGACGGGACTGTGGTTATTAAATGCACAGGGCTGTGAGGTCACTGTCAGCAAGGTCAGCGGTCACTGTAGAGCAGCAGTGATGCCTGATAGACTGACCGCACTCCCTCTCCAATGGCACAGCTGCAACTTGCTCAGATAGATTAGCAGATGCACACAAAGTTGAGTTAAGCACAGAAACATCACAGGAAATGTGACCACATTGAGTGTTCTAATTAAGATCTCAATCTGGTATTTCTGCTCCCTGATTTTTATTTTAGTGTACACCAGTGGTCTGACATGCATAACCTGATCAACAAAACAGCACAAATTCGTACAAGCATTGCATCGTGTGTGTGTGTGTGTGTGTGTGTGTGTGTGTGTGTGTGTGTGTGTGTGATGTTTTCAGCCTCATTGGGTACATGTCTGCTTCAAAGTGTTAGTGATGGGATTAATTTTCTTCAGGTAAACATAGGCAGGCAGCTGTATGCACTCACACACGCTGAGACACACACTGCAGACTGGTTGCTTGGTTCAATGGATGTACTCTAGTGTGAAAGAGCATCAGGTGTGTGTGTAAACACGGTTTCATCTGTTTGCCATATGGACAGCTCTCCCATGACCTGGATAGTTTTCTCGCCATTTTGTCCTTAGATCAGGACCTGTCCTGGTGGTGTGCTGGATTTTCCTTAGAAATAAAAAAGGAAAAGAGAAAGATAACACAAACTACGATATAAGCTTTTCACTGAAGCTCGGACTTTTTCTAGAAAACCACTGGAATGACAGCGTGGCATGTGCTATATGACAACATGACCCATGATCTATCAGAGGTGAGTGTGGGTGGGGCATTTCAGGGCATGTGCTGAATGTGTGACTCCACTTCCTCATCTTATCTCCATTCCACTCTTTCATATCCTCTTTTTAACTGACAGGCGGTAGTGACGGTCTTGCTCAGTGTCTCTTCCCTCCGTAAGAATTGCTGTTCATCTGTATCTGTGAAGTACACACTGCAGCTGCCCAGCTGTGTATATTTTTACAGTTTTTGTATTATTATGAACTGCAGTGATCAGCTGGAGCTTGCAGATGTGCCTCTCCTAAACAGTCTCTCTTACAGTGGCCCACAGGTAATGTTAGATATATTTTTGTCTCCTTAATAAAATGTTTTTTTTTTTTTTTTTAGAAATATTAAGACACAATGCTGCTGCACTAACACACCTACTGATTAGATTGTGACACCATTTTAAAATAGTTCATATACATACATCTGTTATTGTCTTAAAGAACTTTGTTTCCTCAAGTAAAGTATATGAACAATGAATATGAAGTAATTTACTTTGTAGTTTCACTTTTTTCCAGGAAGCCAACAGTTACAGAGGTACATTTGTGAAATAAAAAAAAAAGATTTCAAGGTTCAGTGAATTACTGATGAGATAAGATAGGCGTACCCACTTAAGTTTTGCACAGACTCTTTCCATTTATAATAGTCTTCATTGCTGTGAAAATTAGTTCCAACTGAACAGTTCACTTCTTTACTAGGAACTTTCACATGTACTCCACAGACTGCTCCCTTAATGTTATGCCCTGTGGGCCCCACAAACAGGTTTTCCTAATGTAATTCAAAGTATTGTTTCTATTGAGCATACTTTGAAACTATAGATTTCAGGCTAGTTTTAAGGCATTGCTTGAAAAACAAAACTCCCAGGAAGAATATTTATTTGACTCACTGGTGAGTCACGATATGGCTGTGACATATTTTTCCATATTGGATAATGGTCTTCTTTTGACTAATTATCTTTGGTATATGGCTGATATCCCAAAGCCCTTGAACTGATTGTCATCTTGTGTTGATGTTAACTTTTCATTTAAGCTTGGAAATGTTTAATCCTCCTCAGCGTGTACAGAGCTCCACCTTAGGTCTCATTGCTTTTCAGGTTCATACTTGATGATTCCAAAGAACAATATTTTCTTCCCTCTGCAGCGATTAAAATTTGTCCACTATCCCGTTCAAGGTCAGATCTTTGTGAAGCGCTGTGAGCATTCCAGCACTCCCCGCTATGTTTGGATCGCTCCTTGGAAGTCCCATTCTGACCATTTCTAGGCATGCATTTGCAGTGCCCATTAGCAACTCTTCAACTTGAATGTCATTTTAAGGAAGCATATAGAGTCAAATATTGTGAGCAGCTGAAAAATTGAATTTTAATCTATCGTGAGCCTACTATCATTTGAGCCAGATTTTCACCCTCAGACATCCCAGTCTGACCTTGGGGGTCAAATTCACAGTGACAGCCTGTGAATTAAATAACATCTCATGGTCCTGGTGGGGCTACTGACCTGATGAGCTGACTGTCCACCCTCCCACTGAAGACTGCTGTTTGGTTTCCATAACTGAGGAGCCAAGGACTCAGTCACCCATGATGATTAGCGAAATCATAGTTGGGCCTGTCTGGCACAAAAGTTGATGTTTGCTGTTTGTGAAAGTTTGAGGTCCATGATGAAATTGCAGATTCAGACATGCATGGTACTTCCAGGAAACAATTTTAAAAATAGAAGGACTGCTGGAAGTGGTGCAGGGCTTCACAAGGACCCAAATTTAAATCAGGCATTTTTTTATAATCCTTATGGATGGTGTTCAAGAACTTTTAATTGTTTCTTGCATAAATTATGCTTATATGTGTCCTGAAATTTGTTTCACTGAATTTCAACTTGAGTCTTTTTTTTATTGTTACTGATTGATTATTGATTGTTAGGTGTGGGGCATGAACTTTTTTTTTTAAAGTGGGTGAGCAGCCTCCCTTTTTATGATCAAATCTTCTTCCCCCGTGTTGACACTGAGTATCCAGCTTGTGAACCCATTTCTCTTTTATATTTGTGTACATGAATCAGTATCAGTGTTTTCACTACACTAAGCATCCATTTCCATTCCAGCGTTTTCTTTATAAAGTGCTTGTTTCAGATTGAAGACGCTTTTTGTCCACACTGTTTACCAGTGCCCAGCTGAAGACCTTTAGTTGATGTTCCTCAGTAAAACATAACTTACATGCTGTCATTACTAACAGGGGGAAAAATACTACTTTTTTTGTTGTCATTCTTCCTTAGGGCTAATAATAGTCTGTGGAAGACTCATTTGATTTGCTGGTGATAAAGTTACATACAGCATCGAGCTGTGCATGTGTGTCTGCGTATAGATAGATAACATTCCTTTGTCTGTACTGTTTAAACAAACCTGTCTCCTTATTTGGTCAGAGGACAAGAAATGGATTCTGATTGGAAACGCACACTTGTGCACGTGCACAGGCACGTGTCTGTTACTTCACATCCATAATCTTGACAACTTTCTTTTCAAGGGTTTTCCAAATTACATGATGATTTTTCTAAAAGTGGTAGTGAGTCATCAGGTCTTAGTGTGTCATAGCCAAAGTCAGATTAATTTTGTGTGTGTGTGTGTGTGTGTGTGTGTGTGTGTGTACCTTATCTTGCAGCTCATCTCTTGATTGCCTTCCATTACATATTCCTGCACATGGCGACGCTCACCCATGCAAAAAGAAATGTAGTGTGGCTGGTTGCTGATTGGTTACAGCACTACTCACTTTAAAATTCACAAACAAACAGAGATCACCATTTTTGTTTAGTCAGTGTTAATGGTGGATATTTTTATGCTTGCACTAGAAATGGGATTCATAAAAATAAACAGCTTGATGCATTTGTTACTGAAATATGACATCATTGCCTATAAATGTGTATATGCTCATGCATTTTTCAAATTAGAGGTAGAATATCCCATGTAATTTATAGCATGTGACACATATCATTAAACCACAAGAGCAATCCTATTAGTCATACATGCAAAAATAGGTTGATGCTAACTATTCCTGTCTGGAAGTTGTTTTTTTTTGTTTGTTTTTTAAGAAGTGCAAATTGTTAAAGTATTTCAATAAATAACTCTTACACAAGGGAATATTGACAAATGTATATATATTTTTTTACCTTCTGCCAGAACGTGTGGTCTGGGTATTCCTGCAAACACTGCTTTGATTACCAATAATACCATATGTCATGGTGATATGGTGGTGTGCCTTCTTGCTCAAGTCTTTCTTCAAAAAGAGATTTTAATCACAAGGGACTTCGTGGTTAACTAAAGGTCAAGTAATCATACACAAACACACCCTCTTACAGTTAGAGGTTAAACCCAGTTTCTCAAACCTGCCTGGCTTATTGACAACCCTGTTAGTAACATACACGGTATAGGTAATAAATGAGGATTGACAAGTCCGACTTCATTCAGACATATTAAAACACTTGCCACAGTACTACTCTTTATAATGCACATAGTATTTGTTTGCAACCATTGCAGATGATACCCAGCCAGATGACACACACCAGCTAGTTAAACCTCAGGAATGTTTGAAAGACATAAAGACCTGGATGACCTCTAATTTCCTGCTTCTAAATTCTAATAAAACCTAGGTTATTGTACTCGATCCAACAAAGCTTAGAAACATGGTGTCTAACCAGATACTTATTCTGGATGGCATTACCGTGGCCTCCAGTAACACTGAGAAATCTTGGAGTCATTTTTTGACCAGGATATGTCCTTCAATGCACATATTAAACAAATATGTAGAACTGCTTTTTTGCATTTGCGCAATATTTCTAAAATTAGAAACATCCTGTCCCAGAGTGATGCTGGAAAACTAGTTCATGCATTTGTTTCTTCCAGGCAGGAATATTGTAATTCATTATTATCAGGCTGTCTTAAAAGCTCCCCGAAAAGCCTTCAGCTGAATACTGCAGCTAGAGTACTGACAGGGACTAGAAAGAGAGATCATATTTCTCCCATATTAGCGTCTTTTCATTGGCTCCCTGTTAAATCCTTCTCACATACAAGACCTTATAGTACCGTTTCACTCCAATAGAGCACTTCGCTCTCAGACTGCTGGCTTACTTGTGGTTCCTAGGATACTTAAGAGTAGAATGGGAGGCAGAGCCTTCAGATTTTAGGCCCCTCTTCTGTGGAACCAGCTCCCAGTTTGAATTTGGGAGACAGACACCCTCTTTACTTTTAAGATTAGGCTTAAAAAATTTCCTTTTTGATCAAAGTTATAGTTAGGGCTGGATCAGGTGACTCTGAACCATCCCTTAGTTATGCTTCAATAGACCTAGGCTGCTGGGGGGTTCCCATGATGCATGGAGTATTTCTTTTTCACTCACCTCTTATCACTCTATGTGTTGATACACCACTCTACATTTAATCATTAGGAATTATTAATTTCTGGCTCTCTTCCACAGTTTGTCTTTTGTCCTGTCTCCTTCCGCTCATCCCCAACTGGTTGCGGCAGATGGCTGCCCCTCCCTGAGCCTGCTTCTGCCGGAGGTTTCTTCCTCCTAAAAGGGAGTTTTTCCTTCCCACTGTCACCAGGTGCTCGCTCAAAGGGGCTTGTCCGATTATTATTGTATGTGCTTTACCTTAAAATATAAAGTGGCTTGAGGTGACTGATGTTATATTTTGGCGCTATATAAATAAAACTGAGTTGAATTAAACTATGGTGACTGAGGCATTAAAAGATGGGAAACTTGCCTGCCGACAATAGAGAGGAGGTTTATTGATGTATGTGTGCATGGATATAGGTGCATCTTTGATATGCTGTTGTCAAAGGGTACAAGGCTGTATTGGACAGTGATTTTTTTTTCCTCTCCCCTCCTACTGAAACGAGTTACGATTAGTTAGCCTAGACAGGAACACAGCTTCTCTGACCAATAAGATGAGGGCCCTCAGGGGTCCTGCCCCTGGACAAAAATAACCCAGTAAATACACTGTGGGCACTATGAGAACTGGAGCTGGCCTACTGTTTAAAGCTTTGTGTACAAACAAGGGATTCTTGTCAGCCGGGTACTGCTGAACCATGCTGGTCTGTGTCCTCCTCTGTTGTGTTAGAAACAACTAGCTTAGTGGTTTGTCTTTCCTTATTCAGGCATACAGGGTGTGGAGAGGTTGGAAGCATGTGGATGGATGGATGCAGAAAGCTACGTTAGATACAGTGTTATTAATTGCAATAGTCCTTCACATTACAGAGATTTCAGATGTGGCACTGCATATTAACAGTATGTTTATGGGGACATCTATGGGGTTTAAAATGTTTATAAAAAATGTTAGTCCTGTCTTTTCAAGAAAGACAGACCTGTACATGATACAAATGTTTTTCTATAATTAGTGTATTATTAATGAACTCATTACCCAGTCTCCCTTAAAGATAATATCAACAAGTAGCTATTGTGTTTGTATTCTAATGTCTTTTTGTTTTTTATTTCTTGTCTGTATGGCTGTTTATACACGGTACTTGCGTGTGCGCATTTTATTGAACATGAGATTTTGATGTTCTCCACTGGCGTATAGAGAGCTGCCATCAGGAGATTTAGAAAGGAATCTTTTTGTTAATTTACATTCAAAAGATATAGAAACATGAGCATTCAATCAAATCCACCCCATATGCTGCAAGCCACTCAATGATTTTTTTTTTTTGTTACAAAAAAGCAGAAAAATTGGGATAAACAACAATGAAAAGATGTAGATTATCTATGATGATGTTTATGTTAAGTTTTTTTGTGGGGTTTTTTTTGGCTGTCAAATCACCTGGGTTTTTGTGTGCTTTTGTTTGTGTGGTCGGGTTATAGTGTGTATGTGTTCAGTTAAAGAAGTTAATATGCTGATTCATTGCCCTTTAGTTCATGAAAACTCAGTGACCTCGTAGACAAAATAAGGAATTGCGTCTAGAGTTGTGTGTTTCTGTACTCATGTGTAGGTGTTACTGTATGCAAATGTTGTGCACTGCATTAAGAAGGGAGGCTGGACTGAAGGAAGAGTTACAGAGTGGAGAGAAAGAAAAGAATAGATGAGTTAACTAGACACAGGGCTTTCCTTGTTGTTGCCCCAGACTATTGCATTCAGGCTAATTTAGGGGAAGAGGAGGGAAACAAGGAGGAGGAGGATGTCTAGGAAGCTGAGCTGGTGATTAGAAAGAGGGTGGAAGGTTGACTGAACAGTGACTGACACTGTACTGTAAGTTGGCCGGTTGAAGGAGGAGTGGCGTCACAATTAGTGAAGCAGCATATGTATGCACCGGTTGGCTGAGCAAGCAGACAGCTCACAGTCTGTGTGCGTACTAACACGTGGAGGAGCTCATTTCCCTTGGATACACTATGCTATCTGTGGAATAGTTGGAGAGTTTCTGGTAAGAGCCTAAAGTTTAAGTATATTGAACTACATTTATCATTATTTGTGTTTCTCGGTGCCTTTTTGCTGACAGCTGTCAATCTTAACTCTGTGCTTACTAGCTGCTCAATCAGAAACTAATCTGAACATGTCTGAATATATTTTGTGAAAAGTATTTTAGTAACAAGCACTTCTTTTTAAACTGAAACAGAAGCAGTAGCAGCCACAGAAACTGCTTTAGATATATTGTGGTATATCATAACCCAGCTGCATTGGGGTTGTCTGTGACATTTCAAAAACAAATGATTGAGAGGCATCGTGTTTAGTAACCCAGTGTTTATTTGCAGCTAAGTGAAGGCAGTGTGATAATGTGGGTAGTGATTGTGTGGGAGTCTGGTGGGTAATAGAGGGCACACTTTCAGGAGGTCTTCTGTGTTTTGGTTGTCCTCCAGTTCATTAGTTAAATAGGCCGCACTACACCTGCTCGTAAAAACTGGATAAAAACATTATTTATCATTTGTGTTTTAATGTCTGACTTATAGTCTGTGTTTCACTTATAACATAATCTGTGTGTGTGTTGTGTGTAATACAAGTGGTGTGTCTGTTTAACCAGTTTGGTTAGATGAAATAGCTCAACTGATTTCAGATTAGACAACATTTGCTTTAATGTAGAGCCCCCCCCCCATGTGAGAATGGTTATCAGTGTGAAACAATTACTTGCAAAGTTTTTGATATAAAATATTCCTCACTCCTAGAAAAAATGTTATGGCTAAAAAGTTTTTGTTTTTTCCTTGGCTTGCCTGCAAGGAAGTTGCTTCACCACTGACAGAACTCAGAGTTGTGAAAACTGATGGAAGGAAAGGGGAAGTGATGCATTGTGGTTTTTATTGATGATGCTGACCTGTTGTCTTTCCTGTATCTCACAGTGCTGTACACTAGATATCGCAGAGAGCCCGTTGTTGTTCTTTCCTCACTCTTCTTACGTTACTCTCTGCTCTGTGACCTGTGAAGCTGAGATTCACTCTGTTCACCGTCTCTCTCTCTCAAGCAACTATAAATAGACTGCTAGATTGTGACAAGCATTGTGATTCACACACAGTGTTGGTGAGTTATGGTGATTCATTTAGATGACCTTCTGAAAGTTGGTTACTGAGCAGAACCACTCAACCTTAGCACTCGATGTCAGTGGGGAGATGGCAGCCGCTTTCAGATCGTAAATTACTGTGATGATTCTCTCCACCTCAAATTTACAGTCTTAAGATCACTGACTGTGTTACAGTAGTTACAGTGCATGATACATATGAAGTGTGTGTGTATAACAGGTCCCTTTAACCCCAACCATTGTTGTGCAGTGTTTTGAATATTTTACCTGGGTGTGCATCGCTATCTTTGTATTATCAAAACCTTGACATGCTTGAAGCTCTTACGTGAACAATGAATTTATTGAAACAGTTAGAAACCAGGTATAGCAGATACGGCGCCAAAATGTCTCTTTGCAGAAATGAAAGCATGATGTATAAGAATCAGCCAAAAAAAAACCCTTTCAAATCAGTTTTTGAGAATGTCTTCCTGTCACATATGTTTATACTCAAGTCTAACCATGGTCTGTTGCTTCACTTGCTTCCGCCATGGAAATTCTTCTTTAAGTGTGTGTTGCGCACCTGCAGCTCGCCCTTCTTAAATACTTCACTGCTTCCTCTGCTGCTTTATTACAACTGCTAAATTGATATGCTTTGTTTAAAGCTGTTCATTCTGTTAGATTTCTATTTACTTTTACATTTTATAATCAATCATTTCTTCATTGCCTTTGATTGTTTTTGTCTCTTTGTTCTTTCATCCTTTCATCCCATTGGCCATCGACTCTTTCCATCATCCAGACATGTAGTCAGCAGCATAAGCAGAGCACATACCTCTTTGTGAACTCTTATTTACTCTCAAACAGGTAATTGTACATGTGTCTGTGTGTGTCTGTCTGTGTGCTGTTAAAATGTCTTTTAATGTGCTACTGTCAAAATCTGTCAAGTGATTGTGGAGCTGTGCTTGATAAACACTATAAGCACTCTTAAATGAATTGCCTGAGAAATAAAAATCATTGTATTGCAGAGCCTAGTGACCTTGTCCGCTCTAGCGTACATTTACAACACCTGTGTGCTGTAGCCAAATATGTAGTATTTGTTTATATAGTGTAGCTATGTCATGGTAACAGAAAAGCACCAAATAACCAAACAGAAGATCGTCATGAGATGCCACATATCCACATTTACATATCCATCCAAGTGCTGAATCCAATACTTCCAGTGCGAGTTTTATTTCGTACCCTTAAACTGAGCGTGCGTGGTGGTGGAAATTGTGACTTTGAAAAATTCATAATGCAGGTCTGTTTACATGTTTTCAAGAGGTCCACATGAAAATGGGCAAACACTAATACACATGCACGCTTACCCTTTATGTGCATGCCCTCCTCTCACCTGCACCTATGCACAGACACATGCACAAATGCATTTGGCTAAACACATACACACACACACACACACACGAACAAAACAAAAAATGCACTGCAGTTCAGGGGAACAGGGTGTTCATGAAAAGGAGAACAGAGAGCAGAGGTTATTTTAGTGTAGAAAGACAGATATCTTGATGAAAAAGCCTGTGTTTATGTATTTATGTGTTTTGAAATAAAATTGTTTTCATTTTGTTTCAAGTTTGGTCCATGAATATGTTTTTTTTTTTTTTTTTTTTCTAAAAACTTTAATATCTTATTTTGTCACGATTATGGTGGAGCCGCTCAGCTCTTGCACCATATTTTTGATGTGCTGGTGTTAAGTGCAGGGACAGCCAGGCTGCACTTCTTGTTGTCAAGCGAAGTTCACGTTTTTGTGTCATGTTGGGGATTTCTCTTTGTTCGCACTGCCTTTTCAGAACTGATTTTTACACAATTCATACACTTGCTTTTATATGCAGCTATGCAGCTTTGGCCACATATATGCAGTTGCACCATGCATAAATAGGGGTGAGTGTATGTATATATGGACACATCCCACATATAACTGTTGGTTGTCAAAAAGGCCTTTCTTGGCCTTGCACACCTACTTCTAAAAATACACACTCCACAAATTAACACGCCATCTCTGAGCACAGGTCCCGCACTGCCCCTACATGTGTGTGCACTTTGTGTGCATTTATGTATCAGATATGCTTTGCCCAGAAGAAAAGCTGTCATCACCTCTGGGTACTGTGTGCATTCTGTTAGAGTTTGATGGCTGTCTTCATTGGCCACTCTTTAGCCATTTTGCCTCATAGATATATCAGATAGGCCTTTACCTTACCATTATGTGAAACGTTTGCTTATGGTAGTTTAGAAATAGTGGCTGCACTTCAGTTGAGATATATTTTTGTGGCTAACGTGGCAGTGCTGGCCTCTGACCCGGGCTTCCTCCGCTCTCCGTCCTCCTACTGGCTGTCAGTGTTTGAAGTGAAGGGGTTGTGACATTACAGCGTCGGACGCACAATAGCTGCTGTGTGCTTCTACTGCGTCACAAATGTCCCCAGTTGATGTCAGGCAATGGGAAGGCCCGTGTGGGGGATCATGCTGCCTGGTAGCAGTGTGTCACCATATGATATCAGGAAGTGGCATCCAATATGTGAAAATAAGTGCGAGTTACAGGACATCTAGGTCATGGATCATGGCTTTATTACACTGGGTTGCTGTATGATGCAGACTTACATAAGTGGAATGTAAACATTGTAGCGTATGCATCTGTCACCACAAGGTGGGTTTGCGTCGGGGATCCAGACATGTCTTTATACGTGCCACAGGTGTGTTTCTCTACAAAGTGGAACATTTAGTAAAAGTCAGATCTGTTTTTATTATAAATTAATGTATATTTCCACAAAGGGCTTTATAGTCAGTACAACACACAGCTGTGTAGGTAGATCTTAGTATCCCAGAGCACATGTCCTCTGACTGGCATTCCTGCTTTGCCAGTTAGGTTTTGAGATGTATTCAACTTTTAAAAAATTAACACATTAACAATTCTGTGTATATCTGTGCACACAGTTGTTTGTTGGGGTGTATAAGGATGCATCTTGATGAAGACATTTGCTACTGTTGCTACAGGAGGGCTCCTTTTTTTGCTGCACAGTATCAGCAGCTGTAACTCTTCCAGATTAAAGCAGTATCTTAGTGAGCTGGCCTTTAAGATCTACCAGTTAGCCTGTCCTAAAGTCCAAGTTCTGGCACAAGCATGTTTTGGAAACTGTACGTGTTTGAATGTGTATCTCTGCATGGGTGTGTGTTTTTCATGTGGGCCATCTAATGGGTACAAAGCAGGCAGTGTGTGCCCCCTCGGCTGCTGAAATGTACACTGCGGACAACAGGCGGCTTCAGTCCTTCTCAATAGGAGCTGCCCTTCTTATTGTACCTCGTGCACAATGAGCTTTTCTCTCTCTCTCGCTCTGTCTTTCTCTCTTTATGACCATATACAGAGAATGGAGCAATCAGATTCTGACTGATGCTGTGCTGTGTCCTATTCCATCCCACATCACCGCAAGCACAAGATATTTGACTTGAACCGAGATTTAGCACTGATTTCATCACACCTTTATGAGGCCAGACAAGCTTAGTCATGCAGGGGATGAATACAAGTCACTGCAGAAGGGGAACTGTCAGTCCAGGAACTCCCCAATGCATGTTTTCCTCTGTGTATGCGTGAGAAAAGAAAAGGAGATGTTGAAAAGGGGTGACGGGTGTTCCCCTCATCTTTCTGCTCACATGATCACTCAACAACAAGGCCGCATGACTTCAACATGACTTCTCCAGCTTTACAGGAAATCAACCTCAGTTTACCACCAAGTGAGGGGAAAGAGATTATTTCTTGACATTTCTGACCATAACACGACTAAGGGTTAAGTCAGGATGACACCAGGGAGTGTGCAGATGTTTGCTTGGAGGTTGTACTTGTTTTTGCTCTAGCTGCTAATGTAATGTGTTTGAATGCATTTGGTCTTTTTTCGTCTTCTCCTCACTTGATGTAGAATGTAATTGTTTAAAAGGAACTTTTTTAGTTGTTGAATTTTTATCTTATATCTTTTGTAGCAAATAAAGTGACATTCCAATAGGGGGAGAGTCATGTGATGCATTTTTTTCTTTTTTGCAACGATATGTTCAGCCATCCCAACAACATTTTTATCATTCTCCCTCTTCCGTTTTCTACTCAGTCTAATATGAATACATGCATGTAAACACAAATTATGCACATACTATGCATTGCATATAGTGCATGCCCACTTTTTGCGCCACTGGATATGTTACCTAACAGAGAGGCAGACAATGGATGGATGGTTAGATGAATAGATTTGAGAGGCATGGGTCATTTTGCTGATGTGTTAAACCAACTTCGTTCACTGATCCAGCTTTACTCATTCTACAGGCAGTCACTTGAGGCCTGGATAGAGACAGTGTAGCAGTCTCTATCCAGGCCTCTAAAGCATGTAGACTTGGTAAATAGATTTAGTAGCTGACTGCCAGCATTTAAAAATCTTGTAAAAAGTGAAGTTTTGGTACCTTTGATTCAGTGGGAACACAGAAATCCATCGACAATCTAGCATAATTAGCATGAACTATGGTGATACTTTTATATTATCTTAAAATAAGAAATGAATGCTCAGACTGATACTGAGAATCCGTTTCACTGTTAAATAAACCAAGGGAAACTCTGCACCCCCAAAAAAGTATTGCACACATCTCAATTCTTTCCACCAAGTCCGCTACTAAGCATAAAACAGTTAATTAGGCTTTTCTTCAGCGGTTAGATAGAAGTGCTTACACTGTAGATGGATAAATTACTCATGATCTTTAAAGCAAGGTTACTTTTTACAGATCATTTTCTAGCTTCTTTTTCTACAAATTTTTCTCCTTTGTCTCTCCTTCTTCAGTTGCTGCACTCACTTTTGTTTTTTTCTCTCTCCCCCCATCTCCCTCACAGCTTCCACTACCTCTCGGGCTGGACTGTGGTGCATTAACGTCAGCTCGCCCTCCCCTGCCCCCCCGCCCCTCAGCAATGGCCTCACGCATTGGCTTGCGGATGCAGGTACAACAATAACTTTCCACCATTCCGTGTAAAGTTCATGCAAGAATTTTATTAGCAATTTTTATCACTTTTTATTTGTAGTGTTATGCGATGAATTTGAAACTTGAAAGAAATTGATTTTTTTTCATGTGTGTCGTAGCTTTTTGCATGTCATTTGTTTGAATGCTATCATTATTAATTTGCTTATGATTTTGGTATTTTGCACATTCACAGATGTGTTACCTGTTACTGTCTGCTAACAAGTAAAAAGACAAAAAAATTAGCCCAAGGTTACTTTTTGGAAAATTCCACCTGGAAAAATTGTAACAAATGAAGTGTGACAAATACTTCACCTGTTACGATCACAGGTGACTCTGACATGCTCAGCAATCTTCCAAAAATGTTGCTGGTTGCATTTTAATAACAGATACACACTGGTGTTGGGTATAATGTCTTTCTGAGCAAAAGGTTAATGTTTTTGTGTGTGTGTGTGTGTGTGTGTGTGTGTGTGTGTGTGTGTGTGTGTGTGTGTGTGTGTGTGTGTGTGTGTGTGTCTTTCTAGCTGATGCGAGACCAGCTGCAGCAGGAGGAGCAGCGTGAGCGGCAGCAGAATGCAGCCCTGCAATACATGCAGAACCGCATGGCTGGGCCACCTGCACCCACCCCAGCCATTAGCACTCCACAGCATTACCAAAGCATGCAGGTCCCCGTGGAGGTTCTGAAGGTGAGACATTGTCTGTGCAGGTTCTCAGTCATCTAGGTCATGGTAGTCTCTGGAGCTTGAAAAATGGTGTCTGGACTTCTTTAAGTTTCTTGAAGACGTTTCACCTCTCTTCCGAAAGGCTTCCTCAGTTCTAAAACCAAATGGTGGAGAGTCCCAGGTATTTAAACCTGAGTGTGTGAGACGTTCTTAAAGTGGAAATGGCTTATTGAGATGGATATATGATTTTCAGTATTTACTCTGAAGAATGACTGGAGAATGAGTCACCTCCTCTATCCTTCACAGACAGATTCAGACAGGACGGCTGCACATTGTGTGGATATAGGTCTGATTGTAGTAAAATCTCTGTGGCTCCCAGTCCACATGCAAATGTACCAAAGACAAAGCACTAAACACATTTATAGAACTGTAAAATAAAGAAAATGTGCTGGTTGAGAATTTCACAGATATTCCTCTATTTCTCAATCACATGTTGTAGTGAAGGAGTCGGGGTGGGTGGATGGAGTGGAGGTAGTCAGGACTTCACTGGGCATTGTGGCCTCCCAAACAGCAGCTCTGCCACACAGGCAAAAGTCAGGGATAGAATTTAAAAAAAAAAAAAAAAAAAAGAGAAAAATGCAGAGGCGCGGCAAGCAGGTAGGAAGACACAAAGGGGAGATAAGAGTGGTTTGACATGCTGTGCGATAGGGCAGACAGGAGCGATAGTCTGAGTCAGTCAGGGACAGATAAAGCTGAAGTGACATTTTGCCTGATTCCAGAGATGCCTGTTGTGTGTGTCCTTATCTTAGATAATGTGTGTTTGTGAGTGTATGGGTTCATGTAATATTCCATTATACAGTATTGTACATTTTGAACTAAGAATTTGTACAATGTGCACCTCCTATTGTATGCTCTAACTTGCTGCATTGACAGTTTACTTTGCACACGTGCATGCATGTGTGGAATGGTGTTCATGAAATCACCACAGAGTTTAAAGTTGTCATTGTTCTTCCTGTAGATAAGGTAAACTGTCTCTCAGCCCCTCTGAACCTATCAGACCTTATACCAAGATTTTTTTGGACTTCCTCACTGCTGACAGAGCTGGGCCAGATCAAATGAATAGTTGTGTTTCTGGATCATGAGACCAAAACATTTTTTACATTTATTCAACATGTAAAGAAGTGTTGAGGCAAGTTATTTACAAAGTGGCAAAGTACAAATATCTATTGACTAGAAAGTTCACAGTTCATTTAATATAACTCCACCATGCTTATGTAACAGAGAGGGTTGTGGGGAGGGGCTGAGGAGCTGATTCTTTCTTTGTAGTAATGGGGAGCCGGCTTGCTCTCTGCCTCAGTCTTTGATGTGAAGGAATGAGGCCAGCCCAATGCTCTATATATCCACATCAGAGGATTTAGTGAGGCTTTACTCCTGTAGGCATTACTACTGACTTAACGATACTATGCCCTAGTGCCATAACTATTACATTAAACACGTCTTTATAATATCCCTGTCTGATAATTGAAATAAGCCACATTACTGTTAGGATCTTGTGTTTTTTTTTTACCACTTAAGTTAGGGAAAAGAAGAAAAAATACCCAAATCTGTTGGTATATCCTGTACTTGGATGTAATATAGACAGCAAAATTAATAATAGAAAGAGTTGACTGCATCCTTATATCCCTGCTACAGGTACAGACTCACCTTGAAAATCCCACGGACTACCACATCCGTCAGTCTCGAAGACAACAAGTGAAAGAATACCTGTCAACCACCTATGCCACCAAACAGGTGATAGTCTGGATGACTCTGTACAGTATACCTAATTTTTTTTTTTTTTTTATTATGACATGGATGGATGGCATGTCTTTCCTTTTCTTCTGGCTTGTCCAGCCATTCATATTGTATTGAAATACATTTATATACAGTATGCCTGAACTCTGTTCATTAACACTATCAACCCTGTCTTTCTCTGTGTGTTCCTAGACGGTCAATGCAGTAGCAGGGCTAGTTCCGCCTTCTCCTCCAACAAACATGGGACCTACAGGGAATTCAGCGTCTGCACCTCCACCTCTCCAGTCCCCGCACTTGCGCACCGAGCAGCTTATGTCTGGCAACAGTGCCCCCAACAGCCCAATGGCCATGCTCAACATTGGTTCCAGCCACGAGAAGGAGGTAGATGCCTGCAAGTGTGGGCTGACAGTAGCATAAGCATAAACCCATAAACATTAATTCCTGGGCAGGTCATAAAGTACCATTTACAAGATCCAGACTCGACACATATTCCTAAAATATGACTTAATTACACTCACATATAACATTATGAGGGTTGAATATTATCCACAAAGTAACATCTCCACATTTTATGAAAGCATCATAATGATTAAATTAGGCTTTTGGAGGGTAGGTACATGCATGAATGTGTTGACTAACTGGCAATAACTGAGAATGGTAATCAGTGGGATTTAAATGCTCCATAATGGCCTTGCAGCAGTAATTACAGCTTAAAAAGTGACAGCAGAATGGATGACCCTTTGAACCTGAAAGACTTTGACCAGCTGTCTTCTTTCAAATCATCACCTCTCTTCTGGCTCTCTAATCCTTTCGGATAGATAGATAAGCAGTGACACATGCATGGCCAGGAGAGTTTATAATCAGGTTTCTGTGGCTTTAATCAATTCAGGAGGAGCATTCAAATGGTGGTTTATTTCCTTCCCTCTCTTAACATTGGATTAAAAACAGCTCAAAAAAACACAGTTAACACTTTTTCTTCCCCCCTCCCAGATGGATGAAGTCATTGATAACATCATCAGTATGCAGTCCAGTTATGATGATTTTCAAAGTTACACTGATCCTGTCCAGATGTCAAACACAGTAAGTAGGGACAGTACATCAAAGTGTGTGATTTTGAAAAATCCTTAATTGTCATTGTTGTTTCATTATGTAACTAAGGTACATTTCATCCAAATGTATCATTTTATTTATGCAGTTTAGGTTAGAGTCCATGTTTTTGTATTTAAACTGAGGGTTTAAACACACCGTTTACTGTAAAGACTGCAAAGCCTTTTAAGGCCAGTTAGTTGCTGTTGATCTTATGCTGTACAGATAAAATTAACATGAGTTAACAGTAATCTTACCTAGTAATACATCTTTCTGAAACAAAAACAAACAATGCATCTATGAATGAAATAATGTAGTAGAATTGGGTTGGGGGGGGGGATAAAATACCACTCAGTAATAGACAGAATTAATTTAAAATAGATTTTTGCACAGTTTATTTTATAACAGGCAGGCTTACAGAAAACTTTCTTGCATCTCATTATTCTAAAAATTGAAACCCTGTGTATGGTATGTTTGTTCTTTGTATTGCCACATGATTGCATTCTTGAATGCGTCATCTTAAAATAGCATTTTAGCAATACTGCTCCTGTATCTGTAAAGTAGCGCTTTTTGTGAAACTTGCCTTTCTAACTTTTCATGTTCTTAGTTATTCTTAATGTTTTCAGGTATGAGGTCAGTGTACACATTAGTGTTTCAAAGCAGTGTTTGAATGTTTCTCTAGATTTTCATTCTGTATATTTTCACATACACTAACAATGTTTAATTGACTTAGTTGCAAAACACTGTGGCCCTGAATGATGTTGGTCATAATTAGAAACTGTAGGGAGTACATACCAACTGAAGACTGTACAGCACTTTGTGTTTGAGGGAGCAAACTCAGAAAATTAACAATTAAACTGGCAGCAGTTAGAGTTCAACTTGTTTACAAGACATTTGGAAAGTGGGAGGTGGAGAAGGAGAAGGGGGGGAGGAAAAGAAAGGAGGACGGAAAGGGGGGCGAGGGCAATTTGTGTAAGGGGAAAACAGGCTGAAAGTCCAGTTAGGGGAAAGTTCACTCTTGTTTGGTTGGGAGCAGAGGTAGAAGAAAAGAAAGGAGCGGTGATTCTGAGGTCATTCTGCCAGCGCAGGAGCGGCAGTGCCTTTGAGAGCTGCATGTGCTGCTTGTGCCTTTGGAGAGAAGAAGGCAGCACCTTGGTACTGTAGGGAAGGGGTAGAGGATGAAGGAGATGAGTAAGACATATGCCATTGTGGAAGTTATTGAAGGAGAACAGATTCAGCTGGTAAGACAACGAAGCACTCTTGTTTATAAGACTTTAATGTGAATTTTGGTTTGGAGTTGGTATAGCTGTCTGTTTGTTGTCTGACTGTATGAGTTATTTGAGCCACAGCTCTGACAGATGCAGCAGTGACTATTAAGTCCCAGCCTTGGGTCTCTGATTATAAAAAGAGGAATAGCAGGGGTGGTGTCATGTTTTTTGTTTTTTTGTGCATATTAGCACGTGATGGCTGTTTTCTGCTGAACAGGAATCAAGACTCTTGCACATTTAAGCCAATTTAGGATCATTGTACTCCTGCGTGGTGTACCCAAACATAAAGACTGGCAAATCTTAACTATTGCATGCATTGCAACTATTGGGTTTGTCAATTTTTTCCCCTAGTTCTGTAGCAGTGTCTGACTGATAAACGTGGAACCCGACAAAGCCTCCTGTTGCTTTATCTGTTACTCATGTCCAACACTGATACCAGCAACTGATCCAATACTGTCTTTTTCCCTCTTTGCACACAGATGATCAGACATACATCTGATCATCTGTGTGCACTGTTTGAGTTATTTGTTTCTCTCTCTTAATTTGACATTTTGTACCAGTGTGAGAATCCTGTTTGTTAAATCAATCTAATTTGTGTTTACGTGCATGTATTCATATTAGACTGAGTAGATAAGGTGGAACATGCTGATCACATTTAAGCCAGTACAAAACTAACTGATTAATAAAGTAACAGAGGGAGAAACTCAAAGTGAAAATCGTGATATGCTATACTCCCTGTTGTCAGAACAGTGTGGGTGGAAGTCACCTGCTAATCCTGATGGGGATTAAAGCAGCAAACTCCGCGGAATTCTTGGAATCTCAAAGTTTAGCAAAAGTCTGGAACACCACTGAATGCCAGGCACAAGTGAACAGTTTGACTCGCGAGTTGTTCCACTGTGTTCAAGTCGAACTCTTCAAATTGAATTAGATGGGCCCTCACTGGAATGTAGCGTAAAGGTGGCGTTCCCAGTCAGAATGTGGTCACTGCAGAGGGATGAGGCAGAGAATTTGAGCTTATTACAGTTGTGTGTTTTTTGATCTATAAAAACAGTCAGCCACAAATTTGTAACTTTGACATGATGTACAGATTTATTTTTAATATTGACCCTTGAAAATTAATTGAGATCCTACAAATTAAAAGTCTTTAGTATTTAATAGTGTGGGAAAACTGCAGCTCTATCATAATGTCATCATTTTAAAAAAATTCAAGACGCTTCCACAATTAAGAGCTTAGTGTAAACTAAACATGCAGTGACACTTACTGCACTGACAGTGACACTTCCTTAAACTGTAACTAGACCACTTCCTGCATACTCAGGACGTTTTACACTTCATGTATTCTTTAGCTCTTTTCTGAGAATTGTAACAAAGTATATAATTTAAATATGTAAGTCAAACCTGCAGGGGTCTTTGTGTATATTTATGTGTGTGAAAGTGTTTGACCTCACAGCTTACACAGTAGCCAGCAGATTAAGCTATCTCTTCCTTTGAGTTCTTTATCTTTCAGGCCTCATTAGCAGCGTCATATTTGCCCTTGCCTCAGGGAGTGCGACGCGGTTGCTTGCAAGGCATAAAAAGTCCATCACACTTGCTAAATTATACAATTAAAAGGAAATCACATCTTTTTAGGAGTCCATACAAAACTAAATCACCATTGTTATACAATGTCTAAAGTGCAAGAGTTTGGAGACCTCTCCGTAGGTGTGAGTTCAGGAGCTGGTGAAGGGAGAGAAATGAGTCATAAAGACAGATAAGATAGATGAGGTGATAGTCAATGATTTCTGTATACTTGGCAGGCTGTTTTCAGGTGTGATATTATTGCAGTATCTGCTGCTGTCTGCTCTTTACAACACAATAAACATGAACAGTAACTCTATAAATGTATTCACTGAGGTGTTTAAAGTCAGATTTACTTACGTCTCCTTTATTTAAGAAATCTAACATCTCACATTATTTTTATGTTACAAAACCTTTTTCATGTACTGTGGTATGATTATTGTAGAAGGTGTTTCTAAATGTGTGTTTTTGTGTGCTTCCTCTGCAGCTCCCTCTCTCAAGCAGTCACCTAGATGTGTATACAGGTTCTAGCATGAAGGGCCCAGCCATTGCTATGACTAGTAACTCCTGTCCTGCCAATCTGACCATCAAGCGAGAACTCTCAGGTGCGAAAGTTGTTATTGAGTGATGCAGATTCTGTCAATCAAAAAAACCAAAAAAAAAAGCGGTGTACAGTCATTTATATTGTAGTATGTGTTTGTTGGCAGTCTTGATAAACACTCTTTCCTGAGATGTATAAGTTTCTCTCAGCTTTTAGTTAATCACTTTTTGTTATTGCAAAGACACAGAAGCCCGTGCGCTGGCCAAGGAGAGACAGAAAAAAGACAACCACAATCTGAGTAAGTCTTTGCCTCAGCATGTTCCTTCATCAAATTATTTGTTTCCCATTTTAGTTTCTCACCCTAATAATGGGCATGCCTTCAGAAGCATTTGCATGTAGCACATACATGCACACAAAGCACAATCTGCCTGATGCAGAAACTGTGTTATACTGCCCTTGTGCTGATTTAGCTGACATAGTCCAACCACTGGGTGGATGGTTAACCTGGTAATTTCTGCTGTTCTGGCACTTAGGTGTAATTGCCTGTGACTGTGTGTCACTTTCTGTGTGTGTGTGTGTGTGTGTGTGTGTGTGTGTGTGTGTGTGTGTGTGTGTGTGTGTGTGTGTGTGTGTGTGTGTGGGTGGTTGTGCTTAAATCTTTGCGTCTTTTTACCATTTTTGTATATTTCCAGTATCTGCTGATCTGTGTTTTTCACATTCACACTGCAGTGCAAACCCATCATTTCACCCAATCTGGGTCACTTTTACTGTTTGTGTTGATGCTGTACATACTTAAAAAGTGGCATTTGTAATTCCAAAGAGTACACACTGCCTTGTACGAGTTCCTGCTCCTTAATTTAATGCCTCTGAGTTATCTGTACAGTGATATTGTCTTCACTATGTTGTTTCCTGTGTCCTTTTCCCTTGGTCTCATTGTTCCACTGCACCAGTTGAAAGGAGGAGAAGATTCAACATTAATGATCGTATTAAAGAGCTGGGCACCATGATCCCCAAAACCAATGAACTGTGAGTTTCTCTTAGTGCACCGTGTTTCTAATGTAAATGCAGTTGTTGAATAGTTAATGCCAGTAACTTGAGAATGAAAGTTGTCTATGTGTGCTTTCCTGTGTACATAGTGATGTGCGCTGGAACAAAGGCACTATATTGCGGGCATCTGTAGAGTACATCAAACGCATGCAAAAGGATGCACAGAGGACAAGAGAGGTGGAGAACAACTTTAAAAGGATGGAGATTGCTAACAAACAGCTGTTGCTGCGCATCCAGGTAACACATTTGTATAAACCTATATGCAGGATCACAGCAAAGTAAACAGTAATAGTAATAAAATTGCTGTTACTCTTTGCCAACTGTCTAAAGGAGTTGGAGATGCAGGCTCGTCTGCATGGCCTGCCCAGCAGCTCTCCCTCTGGCATGAACCCAGCTGACATTATGGCTTCTTATATAAAACAAGAGACCAGCCTAGAGGAGAACCATTCTCACCCCCAGGCACAAGCCCATCACCAGCCCCAGCATCTACTCCATAACCAGGCACATCCCCAGGCCCAGCGGCACCAATTCCTCTCCCAGACACACTTCCACCCTCAGGGCCAGGCCCAGCCTGAACCCAGGCAGCTGCCACCACTCCCACAGCACCTCCAGCCTCAGCCTCCCATCCAGTTCCCAGCTGTGGGCAGTTCCCAGCCCTTTGACTTTGCCCAGTCGCTGGACTTGTGCGATGGGATACCAGGGTTTTCAGACGGCATGTCTGGGCTGGGTGACCTGTGTGGACTGGATCTCCAGGGGAGGAGAGGCGAGCTGGGTTTCCATATGATGGACGAGCCTTTGTCCCCAATGGGTGGAGACCCGCTGCTCTCTGCAATGTCCCCTGAAGAGTCTGTCGACTCCAGCCGCAGATCCAGCTTCAGCATAGAGGATGGAGACATAATGTAGACAAGCATAAATTCGCTCAGTCAAACACATGAGGTTTCACATAGATTGTAGTAAAGATAAACACAAATGTCACGTTTGCATTACACAAAATACATGCATTACATACACAGAAATGAATTGGCTCCCATCATTTAACTAGCATACATATCACACAGTTTCAACCAGTGGCACTCACCTGTGGTGCATTTATCTTATCAGAAACGGTACACAGTATTTACACAGGTAAAAACCTTCTGTATTCAAACATTCATGAGTATGTGCGCGCACACACACACACACACACACACAAACACACACATACATACACAGACATAAGCGTGTGTTAGTTTAACTGAGCAGCTTGAAACTTTGCCCAACACACTGAGCATTTACAAGGTATGAACCAGCACTGCCAGGTCAGGAGTTATATGGCACACTTAGCCTTGTTTCCATAAAGGTGGCCCTGAATCATAATTGAAGAAGGGACAAAACATCCAGTTAATTAGACTGCCGTTATCAGATAGAAGAACAAACCAAGTGCATCATCACACGCGATAGAAGACAAGTTATTTGCCCCTAACATCAGCCTCTTCTAGTAATCATAAATGACTGACTGAATGATAGAGAACAAAAATGGAAATGGTTTTATGGCCCTGGATGCATAATTTATCTTGAGGGGATACAGTCCAGTCACGTGAATCCCTTCCTCAGGCTCTTATGTGGCCTCAGGTTTTAGCTGTTAGCGTGGTGAAGTGTCTATCAGTGTCCATATCTTGGGGAACATTAAAAAAAAGCTGAAGCTTGCTTCAGGAGGTGGATGATTCAGCTTTTAGCAAAGGCCTTTATATTTACCCCATTTCTTCTAGCTGAAATTGTTGTCTTCTCACAAAATGCATGCACGTGCACTCACACAATGTTGCTCCCACCTTTTTCTGCACCTCCAGCACTGTCACAATCTTTACCCAAAAACACTGTAAAGTCCGTTGACTTTGGGAGTAGAGGAAAACCACAGAATGGTCATCAGAAATCGGAGG